>NC_138776.1:23134249-23170803 GCF_965119305.1 Pelophylax lessonae
TATTTATTTATTTATTCATTTATTTATTTTTTACACTTTCCCTTTAATTTTTTTTTATGATCACTTTTATTCTTATTACAAGGAATGTAAACATCCCATGTAATAGGAAAAGGGCACAACATGTTCTCTTTATGGTGAGATGTGGGGTCTATAAGATCCCACATCTCTCCTTTTGCTAGGAAAAACTGAAATCCCCCCCAAAAAAAAAAGGTGATCTTTTTACATCTGCTAGTGCCGAAAGTGATGTCACAACGTTACGCCCGGCCTCCGAAGGTCATAGAGACTGCTGGGGACCATCTGCTCTGTGGTATTCTCTATGGTAAACTTCTGCCACTGGCCGATTCATTCTCCAGCTCGCCAATCACATGGGCAAGCCGGTAGAAGCACAGGAAGGAGGCGGGGGGGGGGGGGGTGAGATACGTCCCCTCCTGCCCCCTTTAGAATCAATTAAGCATCTGAACAGCCGCTATGATTGTTTTTAGGGTGAAGGGAATCGCCGGCTGAAAAAAAAAGATATCTGAATGATGCCTGCAGCTGCACCCATCATCCAGATATCCCATATCAAAGTCAAGGACGTCATATGACGTCCAGCGGGCGGGAAGTGGTTAAACTGCATCCAGGTTAACCACTTGCCAACCCCACCTCACGCAGATTTACTGCGGCAGGGGGGCTATGCTGTGCATCATTACGTAGATCTACGTGATTAGGTGCATGTGGTCTCCGCGGCAAGTGCGCGCCTCCGGAGCCGCTCTCCTGCTGTGATTGGACACAGCGGGAGCCAGGCCGCGGGAGGAGCGGGCAAAATCGCCGCAGGCCTTCCGCGATCTTCACAGAAACTGACAGAAAAACCGCCTGCCTATGTAATCAAAGCAGGCAGCTCTCCTGTCACACAGGCACAGAGAGATTGTGTGTCTCAGCTAAGCTGAACATCAATATCTGTGTGCCTTTCATAGAGCCCTCCCCCCTACAGTTAGTAAGCACATATAGGCATACATGTAACCCTTTGTTCACCCCCAGTATTAATCCCTTCCATGCCAGTGTCATTTATACAGTAACAGTGCATATTTTTAGCACTGATTACTGTAGTAATGTCACTGGTCCCCCCAAAAGTGTAAAAAATTTCAGTTAGGGGTTCGATCTGTCCGCCGCAATGTCGCAGTCCCGCTAACAATTACAGATCGCCGTCATTACTAATAAAAACAAACAAAAAAAGTCCAAAAATCTATCCCGTAGTTTGTAAACACGATAACTTTTGCGCAAACCAATTATTATACGCTTTTGGGATTTTTTTTACCAAAAATATGTATCAGAATACAAACTGACTTAAACTGATAAAAAAAAAAAATGTGTTTTATTTTAGTTTTTTTATTGGGAATGTTTTATAGCAGAAAGTTAAAAATGTTGTGTTTTTTTTTCAAAATTGTCGCTCTTTTTTTGTTTATAGCGCAAAATCTAAAAATCGCAGAGGTGATCAAATACCACCATAAGAAAGCTCTGTTTGTGGGAAAAAAGGACGTCAATTGAATTTGGGTACAGTGTCGCATGACCGTGCAATTGTTCGTTAAAACAATGAATCGTAAAAAATGGCCTGGTCATTAAGGGGGTAAAATCTTCCGGAGCTGAAGTGGTTAAAGATGAAACACAATAAGGCCCCTTTCACACAGACTATGGTTGCACCGATACCGGTATCAGCGCTGATACTGAGTATTTTCACAAGTGCATCTGAAAATGCTCCAATACCTGAAACTGATATGTTTGTGGTGGGATTTGAGCCCTTACAAAATAAATGGGCTCAAATCCCACTGCAAAGAATTGCAAGCAGTGCGATTCCTGTCCAAATTGCATGTGGTTTCCCGCACCGCGTCTGTGTGAACCCAGGCTTGTCATAGTGATGGAGGTGGGAAGGCTCATTGATGGAGGTGGGGAGGGAAGGTTTATTGATGGAGGTGGGGAGGGAAGGCTCATTGATGGAGGTGGGGAGGGAAGGTTTATTGATGGAGGTGGGGAGGGAAGGCTCATTAATGGAGGTGGGGAGGGAAGGCTCATTAATGGAGGTGGGGAGGGAAGGCTCATTGATGGAGGTGGGGAGGGAAGGCTCATTAATGGAGGTGGGGAGGGAAGGCTCATTAATGGAGGTGGGGAGGGAAGGCTCATTGATGGAGGTGGGGAGGGAAGGCTCATTAATGGAGGTGGGGAGGGAAGGCTCATTAATGGAGGTGGGGAGGGAAGGCTCATTGATGGAGGTGGGGAGGGAAGGCTCATTGATGGAGGTGGGGAGGGAAGGCTCATTAATGGAGGTGGGGAGGGAAGGCACATTGATGGAGGTGGGGAGGGAAGGCACATTGATGGAGGTGGGGAGGGAAGGTTTATTGATGGAGATGGGGAGGGAAGGTTTATTAATGAAGGTGGGGAGGGAAATCTCATTGACGGAGGTGGGGGGTGGGATGGCTCATTGATGGCGATGGAGGGGAAGGCTCATTGATGAAGGTGGGGAGGGAAATCTCATTGATGAAGGTGAGGAGGGAAGGCTCATGGATGGAGGTGGGGAGGGGCAAGTCTCATTGATGTAGGTGGGGAAGGAAGGCTCGTTGATGGAGGTGGGAGGGGAGGCTCATTGATAGAGGTGGGAGGGAAGGCTCATTGATGGAGGTGGGGAGGGAAGGCTCATTGATGGAGGTGGGGAGGGGGGAGTCTCATTGGTGGAGTGGGGGGGCACATTGATGGAGGTGGGAGGGGAGGCTCACTGATGGAGGTAGAAGGCTCATTAATGGAGGTGGGAGGGTTGGTTCACTGGTGGAGGTGGCTAGGGAAGGATCATTGATGGAGGTGGGGAGGGAAGGCTCATGGATGGAGGTGGGGAGGGAAGGCTCATGGATGGAGGTTGGGAGGGAAGGCTCATTGATGGAGGCAGGATAGGGAAGGCTCATTGATGGAGGCAGGGGAGGGAAGGCTCATTGATGGAGGTGGGAGGGAAGGCTCATTGATGGAGGTGGGAGGGAAGGCTCATTGATGGAGGTGGGGGGAAAGGCTCATTGATGGAGGTGGGGAAGAAGCCTTGGCCAGTGTAGTCTGATCCAATAAAAGAGCTACTGGAGCTCAAATTGCTGAAAAAGTGAATGCAGGTTCTGGTAAAAAGGTGTCAGAACAAGCAGAACATTGCAGTTCATGGTGTACGGGGCTCTGTAGACACAGACCGGTCAGGTGCCTATGTTGATCCGTCTCCACAGCCAAAAGCGCCCACAATGGGCACATTAGTATCAGAACTGGGCCACAGAACAATGGAAGAAGGTGGCTGGTGTGAGGAATTCAAGAATGGTTTGAGGAACACAACAAGTTTGAGGTTTTGACTTGGCCTCCGAATTCTCCAGATCTCAATCCAATCGAGCATCTGTGGGATTAGCTGGAAAAACAAATTCGATCCATTGAGGCCCCATCTCCCAACTTACAGGACTTAAAGGATCTGCTATTGACGGCTTGGTGCCAGATACCACAGCATTCCTTCACGGGTTTAGTGGAGTCCATGCCTCGATGGGTCAGGAAAGGGGGACCTGCTCAATAATAGGTGTTCTGTAGTCCTGTACTACAGTCACAACACAGCTCCTTCAGAGATACAGTATGATGAACGTTGTTACCCTACGACAGGAAGTATGTTAGAGGCGGGATCACCAGCTATAAATAAAGAAAAACATTCTGAGACAATGTAATGCAGCCACCAATCCTACAGATTGGTAATCTTCTTTATGAAATGTTTATTCCCGGATTCAGATGCACTATAAGGAACCTTTCACACGGGCTGGAATCTGTCCAAGCGGATCCACCTGCTCAGCGGGGGATCTCCCCTGCTGATCCCCACTGAGCAGGAGGATGCCAGGTCCTTGTCCGCTCTGACACAGCCCGCTGCTCTCTATGGGTCGGTCGGATGGAAACAGACTGCGTGTCCGTGTCCATGAGATCGTCATCCGATCCGATCAACGTATTCCCATCCATCTGTTTTTAGGGGACCAGATCAGATCGGATGCGGGCAGGTTTAAGCGGACACACGGGGTCATCTGACATCCGCCGTCCCATTGAAAACAATGGGTGGTCCGATTGGGTCCACCTGAAAAAATGGACAGGCAGGCCCGATCGGTCTGCCTGGGGCCTGAATGTGATATTTACTTACCAAGAGGCATATAAAGCAGTGAATCCAACATTCACTACAGATGAATCCTCCAGGTGTATGTGTGATAGGGAATGTCTGGCAAAGTCACACTCATTGCTTTAGGGTCCTTTCACACGGTGCGCCTTCCGATGAGGTCCGTTCTGCTCAGCGGGGGATCGATCCGCCGATTCCCCGCTGAGCAGGCGGATGACAGCTCCGTCTCCGCTCTGTGTGCAGAGACGAAGCTGTCAGATTCCCCGCTGTCCTCTATGGGGGAATCAGATGAGAGTGGACCGCCTGTCCGTTCTCATCCGATCCCATCCACTGGACAGATGGAAAATAGGGTTTCCATCTGTCCGGATTTCACGGACAGGATCGGATGCAGATGGCAGCGGGTGTCAGCGGAGATGTCTCTCCTGACATCCGCTGCCCCATAGCGATGCATGGAGGATCCGATCAGATCCGCCTAAAAAACTGACAGGCGGATCTGATTGGATCGTTGTTCTGAAAGGACCCTTACAATTACACCCCTTTAAAGGTTTTTTAAAATAAATAAATATATAAATGACATTCCTGCACCAATATAAAAGGAGATTGGGAGCTCCGCCCAGAGCAGGCAGTCCAATCATCAGCTTCCGCTCAGGGGAATTAGAGGGAGCAGCGGTAAGAATCAATATCCATGGTACACACTGAGGGCAATTCATCAAAGCTGGGCAGATGTGCATGTCAACCAATCAGCTTCTATCTTTCATTTTCAGAGCTTACCATGGAATACATGATGTTCTAATGGACATTTTCTCTGTAATAATAAAGATTTGAATTTTTGATGTGTGATTTCCTGACTGAGGAGTCGTACCATTAAAGTCCCGGTTCATTATATTCTTTATTTCTATTACTGTATGGTTACCCTAGGATGCGGTAGGGTTTCAAATGTGTCCCACGAATTCCCGTATTGTTTTACTTTTCATGTTTAACCACTTCTTGTATAATTTACATATACGCAGGAAGGTGGCACTGCTGTGCCAGGTCACGTACCTAGTGTGTGATTCAACATTTTCGGGTCTGGGGCGTGCATGCACTCCATCGGCGGCCCGCTCCCGCTGTGAATATACACAGCGAGAGCTGAGCTGCGGCTACCGCAGACTCCCGCCGACACCCGCCGACACCCGCCGACACCCGCCGACACCCGACTATCATCTAGCACAGTCTGCCAACGTAAACAAGGCAGATCACCGTCCTGTCAGTAGGGAAGGCATGGATCCTGTGTTCCTGCAAAGCAGTAACATGAATCCATGCCTTCCCCCCCAGTAAAAGCACCTCCCCCACTACACTAAAACACTGGTCAGGCACACATTTAACCACATTAAGACCGCAGATTTACTCTCCTGTGCAAACCGATGTAGCTCTATATCGGTCGCGCGTGGTGCTGCGGGGGGTGAGCGCGCACCGCCAGCGGCGTGCTCCCACCCACACTAGGCAGCAAGGATGCCGATGCACTGGGCCAGCAGCCGCGATTGCCGCCGGCCACCCGCTATCGCTCCCCGCTGAGAGAGAAGGTTTACAACAGCTGACCGTTCTCTCTGAAATGATATCCTTCTATATAGGATCACAGGTCTCTATGATCATTTCACAAGTTCCTCCCCCCACAGTTAGTACACACTCCCCTAGGCTCACACTTAAGCCTGTGATCACCCCGGGGTAACCCCTTCCCTGCCAGTGTCATTATTACTTTAACAGTGCATATTTTTAGCACTGATTACTAGGGATAGACCGATTATCGGCAAGGCCGATATATCGGTGGCCGCTATGCACTTTCCCCGATATATCGGTATCGGCCCCGAAACTGGCCGATATTGCCAATATTTTTGTGACGTCATTCTGCCTTCTTAGGCCGCCTACCTCGCCTTGGACAGCCTCGTCTGGAGTCGGGACTAGTGTCGCAGGAGTGTATCACAGCCATACACCCACCCACAGCAGCCCGGTGCCAGCCAGCCAGCCACCCACATCCACAGGCCCTGTACCAGCCACAGGCACTGTACCAGCAAGCCAGCCACCCACAGGCCCTGTACCAGCCTTTATTTCATCACTATTAGCACTTTACCCCAAAAGTTGCACTTAATGTTTTTTTTTTTTTTGCACTATTTTGCACATGATCTTTGGATTTTTTTAGTTTTGGACTTTTATTATGAATTACAAGTATTTGTGCACTATTTAATTTATTTGCAAGCGCTGTGTTTTTGTTATTTATTTCAAGATGTGCTGTTCAATCTCTTTTGAAGAAGCACAAAGAAACGGGCAACACTGAGGAGTGTAGACGCAGTGGTCGGGTAACATTGAGAAGCGTAGGCACAGCGGTCGGGTAGCGCTGAAGAGCGTAGACCCAGTGGGGTTGATTTACTAAAACTGGGGAATGCAAAATCTGGTGCAGCTCTGCAATCATAATTTATAGTGTAAACGCAGTATTATAATCTGCCACAAGATGGAAGTCTATACTCATGTCTGCAGCAGTGAATACATTGGGATTGATTTTAAGCAGTTGTAAAACTGCAGGATGCATTTTTTTTTTAGACCTGCAAGGTAAATCCATAATGTGAAACTTACCTGAAAACAAAGCCTTCCAGCGATGCAATGTCATCCCTGGAGGCTGCTTCCATCTTCAGCAGTCTTCCGTTCTGGGTCCATGGACTCCGGCTGTGTAACTGGCCAGAGCAGCGATGACGTCACTCCTGCGCATGGGCCGCCGTTTATGGCACAGGATTCCTTCAGAGTGCATGCACCACTGACATCATCGGCTGCATAGTTACATAGTGAGGTTGAAAAAAGACACCAGTTCAACCTATGATGAGTGTGTTTGTTTGTTTACTGTAACCCGTACATTGTATACCCCTTTATGTTGTGGTCTTTAAAGTGCCCAACTAATAGATTTTTTAAACTATCAATGCTCCCTGCTGATACCACTGCTTGTGGAAGAGAATTCCACATCCTTACTGCTCTGACAGTAAAGAACCCCTTGCGCATTTTTAGGTTAAACCGATTTTCCTCTAGTTTTAGTGAGTGGCCACGTGTCTTATTGTATCTCCTTGCTCTGAATAGTTTGTTCCTTATGCTAGGGTCGCCAGTACAATATTTGTACATTGATATCATATCCCCCCTCAATCGTCTCTTCTCCAGAGAGAATAGGTTCAGTGCTTGTAGTCTTTCCTCATAGCCGATGTCCTCCATTCCCCTAATTATTTTTGTTGCCCTTCTCTGGACTCTCTCTAGTTCCAGCACATCCTTCCTGAGGACCGGTGCCCAGAACTGGACGGAATACTCCAGATGTGGCCGGACCAGAGTCTTGTAGAGTGGGAGAATAATCTCTTTATTTCTGGAGTGAATCTCCTTTTTTATACATCCCAGTATTCTGTTGGCTTTGCTTGCAGCGGCTTGGCATTGCATACCAATGCCAAGCCTGTTGTCTACCAGTACCCCCAGGTCCTTTTCCATCTTAGATTCACCCAGAGGATCACCACCTAGTGAGTATCTTGCGTATTTCTGACACCCAAGTGCATTACCTTACATTTTTTAACATTAAACCTCATCTGCCATGTAGTTGCCCACCGCATTATTTTGTTCAGGTCTTCCTGTAAGGTTTCCACATCCTGCATAGAAGATATTGGCATGCTTAGCTTTGTTTCGTCCACAAATACTGAGATTGTGCTGGAAATCCCCTCCTCTAGGTCGTTTATGAATAAATTAAACATATATACTAAATATTTCCTAAACGGTACATGTTTAGGAGATATTTGCAGTACCTATAGGTAAGCGTTATTATAAGCTTACCTATAGGTATGAGTCAAAGATTGAAGTTTACAACCAATTTATTACATTAGAGAGTGCAAAATCTGGTGCAGCCCTGCAGAGAAATCAATCAGCTTCCAGTTTTTCTTAATTAAAAAAGCTGAAGTTAGAAATTGATTGACTCCCAGATGCACCAGATTTTGTACTCTTCAGTTTTAGTAAATCAACCCCAGCTGTCGGCCAGAGAAACTTAAAGTGGATGTAAACCCCATTCATGAAAACTGACCTGGGCACATATATCTGTAGTGCTTACTTATCTCAATCAAAAGCCCTAAGTCCTGTGTCTTTCTGCTGCTCCATTCCTCTGTTATCAGCATGATAACTTCTGACAAGCTCTCCGACACAGGATATAAAAAGCATTTGAAAACTTGTGTTGGGGAGGGAATTTAGAGACAGATAATCAGAGAGCTTGTCTATTCACAGCACAGCTCTGCAAGTTTCTTCCTTCCTCTGCCTATATGGAGGGGGGGGGGGTGCCTTTCCTCCAATCAGCTCACAGACAGTGTATGCCTAAACTCCACCCCAACTGCTGAATGAGGAAACAAATTTTTTAACACGATGTGCACTTTCTAAAAAACATAGAAAGCTAAAGACAGCAGATATACATGTAAAAAAATATGTAGGGAGATTTGTCCCATCTCTGTGTATCATCTGAGGCTGCTCACTTCACTGAGTATATGTGAGGGTTTACATCCACTTTAATGCAGCAGATGAAAAACACATCATGCTTACTTCCCATTCCACATCGGAAGATGTCCAGCAGTGCCATCTGCAGAGAACTGGTGGCAACCAGTGGGACCCAGGTACCCCCATCTACTCTCCAAAGAAGTCTGGCCAGAAGTGGTCTTCATGGAAGAATTTCCACAAAAAAAGCCTTTGACGCGGAAACAAGGCTTTTTTGGGGAATTCTTCCATAAAGACAACTTCTGGCCAGACTTCTCTGGAGAGTTAAGGGAGGATAATTAAAATATTATCCTGTAAATAAAGCCTTCAGTCTGCATGTGATTATGATGCCAAGCTGTTCTTGACCGTCGATTGTGGAGGCTGAAACTGTAAGTGACAGCCTGGTGTTACAGCTAGCAGCCATGTAGTGTCAGCTTGTCAGTATGGGACATCATGCTGGAGAACATTAATAAACAAATTATGGGAGGCAAGAGATGAAGAAATCTTGTATAAAGATTGCTTACCTTCAAATTCCAGCTGCATAAAGGCAACCTCCCTCAGGAGGGCGCTGTTCTTCTCCATGTGTAGGAGAGTATTGGTGCCCCCTCTAGCTGAGCTTTGCAAACACGTGATCTCTTTCAGTCAATGTGTTGAAGTTTGCAGCGTCAGAAGTGGGGTCAAAGAAGTCATCAGCATCTGTAGCAAAAAAATGATATGTTGTTAATAATGACATCATAACTGACAGAGAGGACCCTGACCTGGTGGATGACATCTATGGGCTACCGGACACTCCCAGCCTATGGAACTTGGGAAAGGTCAAACAGGTTTGAAAACCTTGTCCAATTAATTACGTCAGCCCGGGAAGGTTTACTGCCTTAATGGCCAGACCATTTTTTGCGATACGGCACTGCATTACTTTAACTAACAATTGCGCGGTCATGCGACACTGTACCCAAATAAAATTGATGTCTTTTTCTTTTGATGGTATTTAATCACCTCTGCGGTTTTTACTTCTTGTGCTACAAACGAAAAAAAGGCCGACAATTTTGTAAAAAAAAAAAAAAGTATATATATGCATGGGGCGGTCAAGAAGAGGTTAAAGTGGTTCTAAAGGGGGATGGTTTACCTTATTCCATTCTCTGCATTAACCACTTTGCACCCGAGCCATTTCTCACACTTCAGATCCAATATATCTGAATCCTATGAATAGTCCCTGGCCCTATCATATAAGATAGGGCCAGGGACTATTCATAGGATTCAGATATATTGGGCAGACTAGATGGGCCAAATGGTTCTTATCTGCCGACACATTCTATGTTTCTATGTTTCTATGTTTCGCTCCTACAAGTAAAAAATCTACTTTTTTTTCCTAGAAAATTACTTAGAACCCCCAAATGTTATATATATATATATATTTTTTTTTTTTAGCAGAGACCCTATAAAATAAAATGGTGGGTGTTGAAATTTTTTTTGTCACACGGTATTTGCATAGCGGTTTACAAACACTTTCATTAATTAAAAAAAAAAAAAAAAAAGAAAAAAAAAAACACTAAAGTTTGCCCAATGTTTTGGTATAATGTAAAAGATAAAGATGATGTTACACCGAGTAAATAGATACCTAACATGTCACGCTTTAAAATTGCTTCTGCTGTGGAATGCGGAACTGCGGTGCTTAAAATTCTCCATAGGCGACGCTTTAAACGCCTTTACAGGTTACCAGGTTAGAGTTACACAGGACGTCTGGTGCTAGAATTATTTCTCTCGCTCGGACATTTCCGACAATACCTCACATGTGTGGTGTGATCACCATTTACATATGCGTTCGTGGGTAACGTATGCGTTCGCATTTGCGCATAAGCACGGTGGGACGGGGGGTGTTTATTTATTTATAAATAAATTATCAATTTATATCTATAAATGTATATTTTATTATATTATTATTATATACTATTTATTATATTATTTATTATTTTATTTTATTATTTATTTTATTTATTATTTTATTATTATTATTATATTATTTTATTATATTATTATTCGATACATTTATATTTATATGTATACGTTTATTTATTTTTTTATTCAAAATTTTTTGTTTTTAGACCCCGTTCTCACTGGGGCGACCTGGTCGCCTGACAAGTCCCCGTGGGTCGCCTGCCATAGATTAGCACAGGACCCGTTCTAATAGGAGCGACACAAGTTGCTCCGACTTAGAAAAAGGGTCCGTAGCTTCTTTGGGGCGACCTGGAGCGACCTGCATTGACTTCATTGATATGAAGTCCGTGCCGGCCGCTCCGAGGTCGCGGTGCGAGCTGCGCACCGCGACTTCACAGGTCGCCCGGCAAAGTCGGGTTACCCCTGTGTGAACGGACACTTACACTTTTTTTTGTGATAAGTTTATTGCTATCACAAGGGATGAACAACATCTGTTGTGACAGCATGGGCCATGACAGGTCTTCTTTATGGAGAGATTAGCCACTTGGATCACTTCTGCATGAAAAAGAATCACCAGCTGAAAAGAATGATACCAGGATGATGCCTGTAGGTGCAGGCATCATGCCGCTATAACCACTGAAACCGGTGGACGTCCATGTAGGTACTACGGGCGGCAAGTGGTTACAGTAAAAAACCTTCCGTGTGTGCCCCCCCCATACTTCCCTAACTTACCTGAGCCCGATCTCCATCCAGCGCTTGGCCCCAGAGCAGCGTCTCTCTCCCTTCTTACTTCCCCGCAAATTTTCTTTTTTTTTTTCTTTCTTTTGGTAGCATTTGATCACCTCTGTGGTTTTTATTTTCAATTATATAAATGAACAAATACTGCAAATTTTGCAAACTAATCATCTTTCTTTATCAATTTAGACCAGAATGTATTCTGCTCCATGTCTTTGGTGAGAATAACCCAAATCAGTGTATAATACTTAGTCTGTAGGGAAGTTATAGATTCCACAAACTATGGGATATATCTAAGGCTACATTCACACCTGAGCGTAGCGTTTTCGCACGTTTTTACCGCGATTTTGCCGCGATTTTTACCGCAATTTTTACCGCGATTTACAGGCGTTTTTACAGGCGTTTTTTGTGCAGGCGTTTTTTGTGCAGGTGTTTTTAGATTGAATAGAAACCAATGGAAAACGCCTGTAATCTGCCCAAAAAGAAGCTCATGTACTTTTTTGAGCGTTGGGCGTTTTGCTTACAGCGTCAAAACGCTCAGATGTGAACAGGGGCCATTGAAATGAATAGGATTTGTCTTGTTGGGCGTTTTGAGAGCTGATCCTAGAGCAGAAAAACTCCCCAAAAACGCCTAGATGTGAACGGAGCCTTAGAATTGATTAACCAGTTCTGGACCAAAAGGATTTGCCCCCTTAACCACTTTACCACCGGAGGATTTTGCTGTCTTACGTCCAGGCCACTTTTTTGCGATTCGGCACTGTGCGAATTTAACTGACAATTGCGCGGTCGTGCGACGCCGTCCCCAAACGATATTTACGTCCTTTTTTTCCCACAAACAGAGCTTTCTTTTGTTAGTATTTGATCACCTGTGCGATTTTTACTTTTTGCGCTATAAACAAAAAAAGAGCGTTTATTTTGAAAAAATAACAATATTTTTAACATTTTTTTATATGAAATTCCCCCCCAAAAAAATGTAAAAATCAAATTTTTTTTAAATTTTTGGCAAATTTGTTTTCTGCTACCCATGTTTGGTAAAAAAAAAATCACAATAAGCGTATTTTGATTGGTTTGCACAAAAGTTATTGCGTTTACTAACTAAGGGAAAGATTTCTGTCATTTTTGGTGTTTTTTTTTTTAATGCGTAATGGCGGTGATCTGCGATTTTTTTGCGGGACTGTGACATTGCGGCAGACAGATCGGACCCTTGACTGACATTTTTGACACTTTTGGGGGTACAAGTGACATTACTACAGTAATCAGTGCTATACATATGCACTGTTACTGTAAAAATGACACTGGCAGGGAAGGGGTTAATTTTATTGGAGAGGGAGGGGTTAATGTATGCCTGGTGCTTACTAACGTGTGTGTGGGGGAGGTGACTGAGTGACACAGGGACAGATCGCATGTTCAGCTATGCTGAACAGTCCGATCTGTCACTCCCTGTCAATATGGAGATCCGCCCGTGATCCTGTAATCTGACCCTGCCTGTCACTTAGGAGATCTGCCCGCTTTGTTTACACAAGCGGGCGGATCTCCACACTCGATTCCCCGACGATCGGGGAAGAGCAGCGGCGATCGCCGCCGCTCCTCCCCTGGCCCGACTCGCGCGCCGCCGAGAAAGGGGAGTGTCTGGCGACGTAGGTCTAACCACTTTGCCGCAGTAGGCTCAACGTGAGCAGACGGCAAGTGGTTAATAACCAGGCCATTTTTTGCGATTCAAACCTTTAAATTCAAACTTTAACCACTTGCACCCGCTGCAAGTACATATACTGCGGCAGTCCGGCGCTCCTGGGCAAAGCGACGTACCGGTGCGTCACTCACCCACGAGCCTCTAGGGGGCACCAGAGGCACGCTCCCGCCCTCGCTCATTCCCTGACATCCCCGCGCGTGTGACCGGTGGCTAAAATGTCCGCCGGTCACTCGCGATCTCCCGCTGGAGAGGGAGAAAGGCAGACGGCTGTAAATGTACACAAAGCCGCCTGTCATTCTCCCTGATGTAACAGCAGGGATCATACGATCCTGCTATGTAGGATCGTATGTCTCTGTGGTTACATCACTAGCCACGCCCCTTTACAGTTAGAAGCACGCCCCTAGGGATACATTTAACCCCTACATCACTAATAAAGTTAACCCCTTCCCTGCCAGTGTCATTTTTTACAGTAACAGTGCATATGTATAGTACTGATTACTGTAGTAATGTCACTGGTAACCCCAAAAGTGTCAAAAATGTCAGTCAAGGGTCCGATCTGTCCGCCGAAATGTCGCAGTCCCGCAAAAAAAAAAAAAATCGCAGATCGCCGCCATTACTCGTTTAAAAAAAAAACAATAAAAAGTCCATAAATCTTTCCTGTAGTTAGTAAACGCAATAACTTTTGCGCAAACCAATCAAAAACCACTTATTGCGATTTTTTTTACCAAAAATATGTAGCAGAAAACAAATTGGTCTAAAATGTTAAAAAAATTTTGATTTTTACATTTTTTTTTTTTTGAGAATTTCATATAAAAAAATGTGAAAAATATTGTTATTTTTTCAAAATTGTCGTTCTTTTTTTGTTTATAGCGCAAAAAGTAAAAATCGCACAGGTGATCAAATACCACCAAAAGAAAGCTCTGTTTTTGGGGGAGAAAAGACATCAATTTCATTTGGGTACAGCGTCGCACGACCACCCAATTGTCCGTTAAAGTCACGCAGTGCCGAATTGCAAAATAGGCCCTGGTCTTTGAGCAGCCAAATCCTCCGGGGCTTAAGTGGTTAACAGAAAATTGCGCGGTCGTGCGACGCTGTAGCCAAATAAAATTGATGTCCTTTTTTTCCCACAAACAGATTTTTCTTTTGGTGGTATTTGATCACCTGTGCGATTTTTCCTTTTTGCGCTATAAACAAAAAATGAGCGACAATTCTGAAAAAAAAAGAAAAACAATATTTTTCACATTCTGATATATAACATTGCAAATAAAAAGTTTTTTCATCCTTTTAGGCCAATTTGTGTTCTGCTACAAATTTTTGGTAAACAAAAATCGCAATAAGTGTATTTTGGTTTGCACAAAGGTTATCGCGTCTACAAACTAGGGGAAAGATTTATGTAATTTACATTTTTTTTTTTTTACTAGTAAAGGCGGCGATCTGCGATTTTTAGTGGTACTGCGACATTGCGGCGGACAGATCGGACCCCTAACTGACATTTTTGGGGGGACCAGTGACATTACTACAGTAATCAGTGCTAAAAATATGCACTGTTACTGTAATAATGACACTGGAAGGGAAGAGGTTAACCCAGGGGTGATCAAAGGGTTAAGTGTGAGCCTAAGGGAGTGTTTTCTAACTGTATGGGGATGGGACTTGTATAATGAACACAGAGACCTGTGATCCTATATAGAAGGATCACAGGCGCTCTGTGATCATTTCAAAGAGAACAACGGTCTGCTGTGTTTACACAGCGGGGAGCGATCGCGGGTGTCAGGCGGCAATCGCGGCCATCGGCCCCGTGCTGCCGACATAATAACGTAAGAGTTGATATGGTGTGAAGATACATAGTAACACTCTTATGATCAGGATTTTTATTTTACACTCTGATTGCTTATTACAGTGATCATCAATCTCCAACACTGTTCAAATGTTTCATTCATGAAGCCTTGCTTACTGCTGTGATTGGCCACAGCAATCACATGGTACCGAGGTCCAGCGCCCAGTACACCAATCTGTGTCCTGCTGTGGTGGCAGTTAATCCCCCCCCCCTCCCCCAAATTCCCAGAGCACGAGTTCTCTTCTCCCCAATTCCCCCCTACCAGCAGAAATCCCCTTTCCCACAGACCCACCTCCCAGCATAAAGTCACACCCTCCCCATCTTAACCCTTTCAGCACAAATCATCTCCCTCCTCACATTCCCCCCCAGGACAAATCTTCTTCCCTGCCAATCCCCCCACCCAGCACAAACCCCCTACCCCTTCTAGCACACCCCCCTTCCCCAATATCCCCCAAAGCAAAAATTCCCCACCCCAATCACCTCCTAACACTAATCCTTTAGGACCTGTTCTAATAGGAGCGACACAAGTCGCTCCGACTTAGAAAAAGGGTCCGGAGCTTCTTTGGGGCGACCCGGAGGCGACCGCCATAGACTTCAATGTTATGAAGTCCGTGGCGGCCGCTCCGAGGTCACGGCGCGCTGCTCGCACCGCGACCTCGGAGGTCGCCCCCCGAAGTCGGATCGCCCCTATGTGAACGGGGCCTAAAAGTGATAATAAAGTCTTGTTTAAAAAAAAAACAAAAAAAACAAATATGTAATGCTTTCCTGCTCTGTGCAGTGGTTTTGCCCGCAGAAGGCCGGATTCCCCCTCTTCTTGGGTCCCCCATTGGCGCTCCTGGCCCTTCCCTCCTAATGGGTGCCCCCACAGCAAGCAGCTTGCAATGGGGGCACCCAAGCAGGCGCACTACCAACCCACGCCTCTGCGTGTCTATTTATGCATGGAGCCACGATTCGGCCCCGTCCCCTCCTGATTGGCTTCAATCACAGCCAGTGAGCCAATCAGGAGTGCAAGTTCACAGAGAGGCAAGGCTCTCGTGGACATCACCTGGATCGAGAGGGGGCTCAGGTAAGTTTTAGGGGGGTTGCTGCACACAGGATTTTTTGCCTTCGTGTATAGAATGCAGAAGGAAAAAAAACCTTGTGCCTTTACAAAGAATTTAAGGATGCATTTACACCTGTGAATGCCCCCCACCTGTGATTGGATGAGAGAATCCCAGGGGGCAGGGGCGTAACTACAGGGGTTGCGATTGCAACCGGGCCCCATGCTCCAGGGGGCCCAGCATTGGATAGGAGGGGAGGCGGGGGCAGCATGTAGAGAAATCACTGTCCTCCTTTTTCCTCCTGTAGCTGCAGAAAGAAAATGGAGGAGATTGGTTCCTCTGTATGCTGCCCCCGCCACTCCTCCTATCCAGTATACTTGTGTTCTGCTGTCTCTGGGCCCCTGTGTGCTCCCCTGGTCCCCCCCCCCCCCCACTGTGATCCCTCCCCTTTCCTGCCGGCTGCTGAAGGGGATGTGTAACAATAGAGAACCAGGAAGGGGGTCGGTAAATATGTAATTTACCAGCTCCTTGCTTCTCTAAATGGACAGAGTCATAGTCAGTGACATTGTAAAAAAATAAAATAAAATGATAAAAAATAATACAATTAAAATACCAAAAAATAGAAACTACTGACACCAGTGGGTGAACTTCCAGGATCGCAAAGGTCACACTTGCAACCGGGCCCTGGCATTCCACCACCGTGGGGAGGCCCCAAGATGGCAGGAAGGGGGCCCACTGCAAAACTTGTGAAAGGGACCCGTTGTGGGACCTCAATAAAGGACCCCACAAGCGGAGTAAAGGACCCCAGGATCAGTGGGAAGAGCCCCGGGCTTGAAGGGAAGGGCCCCGGCCAGGGGTCCGGGGGGGGCCCTTCATGGTTTCTTGCACTGGGGCCCTGAAGGTTCTAGTTACGCCTCTGCCAGGGGGTGTTCCTGGTGAGTAGGCAGTCCCATTGACAGCAACAGGAGGCTTCTGGCTCCCACAGCTAAACACACCTACTTCCATGTAATCTCCCAAGCAGTGATCACATGAGAGTGTTGGGCCCTGGATTCAGGGAGTCGAAGGATTGCATTTAAAGGGCCGCGATTAGCTGTGGGAGTGGGCAGCCTCCTGTTGCTTTCGATGGGACTGCCTACTCAGAGCTCATCGCAGGAACCTCCTCTGAGGTTCCCACATCTAATCACAGGTGGGGGCATTCCCAGGTGTGAATATATCCTTATTGTTCTCCCAAACCCCCCACCCCCAACATGAACCCTCCTCCCCCTACAAAGATCATCACAAATCAGCACAAATCATTCATTGATACACTCTGACACCCCCCCCCCCTTCCCCCCAATTGTGTCTTCCTGGAATAATTCCCCCATACCTGAATTACAGACCACAGATCCTCCATGCTGGGAAATGTACTTTCTGCTAGGCCCCTCCTCCTAGGCTCCTCTTTCTGTTATCCTACTCATAGGCTCCTCCTCCTTTTATCCTCCTTCTAGGCTTCTGTTCTCCTCCTAGCACCTCCTTCTGTTTTCCTCCTCCTGTTATCCTACTTATAGGTTTCTCCTCCTGTTATCCTCCTCCTTTTGTTGTCTTCCTCCTAGGCTCCTTCTCCTGCTGTTTTCCTCCTTCTGTTATCCTCCACCTAGGCTCCTCCTCCTGTTATCCTCCTCCTATGCTCCATATCCTTCTTGTATCCTCCTTCTTTACTTCTGTTATCCTCCTCCTAGGCTTCCCCTTCTTTTATCCTCCTCCTGCTGTTATCCTCCTCCTAGGCTCCCCCTTCTGTTATCCTCCTCCTAGGCTTCCCCTTCTTTTATCCTCCTCCTGCTGTTATCCTCCTCCTAGGCTCCCCCTTCTGTTATCCTCCTCCTAGGCTTCCCCTTCTTTTATCCTCCTCCTGCTGTTATCCTCCTCCTGGGCTCCCCCTTCTGTTATCCTCCTCTTAGGCTCCTCCTCCTGTTATCCTCATCCTAGGCTCCTTCTCCTGCTGTTTTCCTCCTTCTGTTATCCTCCACCTAGGCTCCTCCTCCTGTTATCCTCCTCCTATGCTCCATATCCTTCTTGTATTCTCCTTCTTTACTTCTGTTATCCTCCTCCTAGGCTCCTCCTCCTGTTATCCTCATCCTAGGCTCCTTCTCCTGCTGTTATCCTCCTTCTAGGTTCCTCCTCCTGTTATCCTCCTCCTATGCTTCTTATCCTTCTGTTATACTCCTCCTACGTTTCTGTTATCCTCCTCCTTGGCTCCCCCTTCTGTTATCCTCCTCCTAGGCTCCCCCTTCTGTTATCCTCCTCCTAGGCTCCCCCTTCTGTTATCCTCCTCCTAGGCTCCCCCTTCTGTTATCCCCCTCCTAGGCTCCCCCTTCTGCTATCCTCCTCCTTGGCTCCTTCTGTTATCCTCCTCCTAGGCTCCCCCTTCTGTTATCCTCCTCCTGCTGTTATCCTCCTCCTGGGCTCCCCCTTCTGTTATCCTCCTCCTAGGCTCCCCCTTCTGTTATCCTCCTCCTGCTGTTATCCTCCTCCTGGGCTCCCCCTTCTGTTATCCTCCTCCTAGGCTCCCCCTTCTGTTTTCCTCCTCCTAGGCTCCCCCTTCCGTTTTCCTCCTCCTAGGCTCCCCCTTCTGTTATCCTCCTCCTTGGCTCCTTCTGTTATCCTCCTCCTAGGCTCCCCCTTCTGTTATCCTCCTCCTAGGCTCCCCCTTCTGTTATCCTCCTCCTAGGCTCCCCCTTCTGTTATCCTCCTCCTAGGCTCCTTCTCCTGCTGTTATCCTCCCTCTAGGCTCCTCCTTCTGGTATTCTCCTTCTAGGCCCCTCCTCCTGTTATCCTCCTCCTAGACTCCTTCTCCTTCTGTTATCCTCCTCTTGGCTCCCCCTTCTGTTATCCTCCTCCTAGGCTCCCCCTTCTGTTTTCCTCCTCCTAGGCTCCCCCTTCTGTTATCCTCCTCCTTGGCTCCTTCTGTTATCCTCCTCCTAGGCTCCCCCTTCTGTTATCCTCCTCCTGCTGTTATCCTCCTCCTGGGCTCCCCCTTCTGTTATCCTCCTCCTAGGCTCCCCCTTCTGTTATCCTCCTCCTGCTGTTATCCTCCTCCTGGGCTCCCCCTTCTGTTATCCTCCTCCTAGGCTCCCCCTTCTGTTATCCTCCTCCTGCTGTTATCCTCCTCCTGGGCTCCCCCTTCTGTTATCCTCCTCCTAGGCTCCCCCTTCTGTTTTCCTCCTCCTAGGCTCCCCCTTCTGTTATCCTCCTCCTTGGCTCCTTCTGTTATCCTCCTCCTAGGCTCCCCCTTCTGTTATCCTCCTCCTAGGCTCCCCCTTCTGTTATCCTCCTCCTAGGCTCCCCCTTCTGTTATCCTCCTCCTAGGCTCCTTCTCCTGCTGTTATCCTCCCTCTAGGCTCCTCCTTCTGGTATTCTCCTTCTAGGCCCCTCCTCCTGTTATCCTCCTCCTAGACTCCTTCTCCTTCTGTTATCCTCCTCTTGGCTCCCCCTTCTGTTATCCTCCTCCTAGGCTCCCCCTTCTGTTTTCCTCCTCCTAGGCTCCCCCTTCTGTTATCCTCCTCCTTGGCTCCTTCTGTTATCCTCCTCCTAGGCTCCCCCTTCTGTTATCCTCCTCCTGCTGTTATCCTCCTCCTGGGCTCCCCCTTCTGTTATCCTCCTCCTAGGCTCCCCCTTCTGTTATCCTCCTCCTGCTGTTATCCTCCTCCTGGGCTCCCCCTTCTGTTATCCTCCTCCTAGGCTCCCCCTTCTGTTTTCCTCCTCCTAGGCTCCCCCTTCTGTTATCCTCCTCCTTGGCTCCTTCTGTTATCCTCCTCCTAGGCTCCCCCTTCTGTTATCCTCCTCCTAGGCTGCTTCTGCTGTTATCCTCCCTCTAGGCTCCTCCTTCTGGTATTCTCCTTCTAGGCCCCTCCTCCTGTTATCCTCCTCCTAGACTCCTTCTCCTTCTGTTATCCTCCTCTTGGCTCCCCCTTCTGTTATCCTCCTCCTAGGCTCCCCCTTCTGTTTTCCTCCTCCTAGGCTCCCCCTTCTGTTATCCTCCTCCTTGGCTCCTTCTGTTATCCTCCTCCTAGGCTCCCCCTTCTGTTATCCTCCTCCTAGGCTCCCCCTTCTGTTATCCTCCTCCTAGGCTCCCCCTTCTGTTATCCTCCTCCTAGGCTCCTTCTCCTGCTGTTATCCTCCCTCTAGGCTCCTCCTTCTGGTATTCTCCTTCTAGGCCCCCCCTCCTGTTATCCTCCTCCTAGACTCCTTCTCCTTCTGTTATCCTCCTCTTGGCTCCCTCTTCTGTTATCCTCCTCCTAGGCTCCTCCTTCTGTTACCCTCTTCCTCCTTCTGTTGTCCTCCTCCTCCTGCCCCCTAGGCTCCTCCTCCTGTTAAGTCAAAGTGGAAGATGAGCCGAGGAGGCAGTAGGAGGAGCCTGTGGTCAGGAGGAGGAGCCTAGGTGACAGGAGGATTAGCCTAGGTGACAGGAGTCTAGGGGGGCTCTCCTGGGTTCTGATGTGTTTTTCTGACAATGATGGAGTTGAGGATAGTGTCCTGGGGAAGGCAGTGTCGAGGACCACACAGGAGATGCGGGGCTGTGTCCTGGGGGCCCGGTGCTAGTACTGGAAAATAAATAAAAGGAGCTGAGTGACCCAACTTGTTCCAGCATTAGGCTCTGGATCCTGCAGGATGCCGGGAGTTGGGTAAAATTCTGGGATGGTTCGGTACAATTGGAAGGTTTGTGTGTGCACCCTCCCCCGCCATGATGGATGAGGTAGGTCGATGTCAGTGAAAAGTTTAGTGCCGATTCTGGAAGCCAAATTTTGTTTCTTCTGCACTCCCAGAGACAACGTTCTATCATCAGCTGGTCGGTTATAAACATTCTCCGGATAAAGATGGTCTCAGTGTGGGGGCGGGGCCAGAGAGATCCATACCAGGGACTCCTCAGGGGCGGGTACACTCCCCAGGATTTATAGGGCTTTGATTGCCAGAGGCGGACCACCCGATAGCTCCCACATTTATACGGTGATATCTGCTGTCTGTGTATGGAGAGAACCCCTGAGGGTGGGGGGAAAGGGTGTTATGAACATTCTCCAGATGGAGATGGCCTATGTGGGCGGGGCCAGAGAGGTCCATTCCAGGGACTACTCAGGGGTGGGTACACTCCCCAGGATTTATAGGGCTCTGATCGTTGGGGGTGGATCACACAACGGCTCCCACATTTATACAATGATATTCAATGTCAGTGCACCCCTGAAGGTGAGGGAAGGGGTATTATAAACATTCTCCAGATGGAGATGGTCTGTGTGGGAAGGGCAAAAGAGGTCAATTGCAGGGACTCCTCAGGGGCGGGTACACTCCCCAGGATTTATAGGGCTCTGATCGCCGGGGCGGATCACACAACGGCTCCCACATTTATACAGTTATATACGCTATCAGTGTAAGGAGAGAACCCTTGAGGGTGGGGGTGTTACAAACATTCTCCTGATGGGTGGGGCTAGGGAAGACCTTTCCAGAGACTCCTCGGGGGTGGGTACACTCCCCAGTATTTATAGGGCTCTGATCCCTGGGGGGGGGGGGGGCTCACACGACAGCTCCCATATTTATACAGTGATATCTGCTATCAGTGTATGGAGAAAACCCTTGAGGGTGGGGGTGTTACAAACATTCTCCTAAAGGGTGGGGCTAGGGAAGTCCTTTCCAGAGACTCCTCAGGGGCGGGTACACTCCCCAGGATTTATAGGCCTCTGATCGCCAGATCAAACAACGGCTCCCACATTTATACAGTGATATCCAATATAAGTGTATGGAGAGAACCCTTGAGGGGTGTTATAAACATTCTCCTGATGGGCAGGGCTAGGGAGGTCCTTTCCAGAGACTCCTCAGGGGCGTGTACACTCCCCTGGATTTATAGGCCTCTGATCGCCGGATCATACAACGGCTCCCACATTTATACAGTGATATCTGCTATCAGTGTATGGAGGGAACCCTTGAGGGTGGGGTTGTTACAAACATTCTCCTGATGGGTGGGGCTAGGGAGGTCCTTTCCAGAGACTCCTCAGGGGCGGGTACACTCCCCAGGATTTATAGGGCTCTGATCGTCGGATCAAACAACGGCTCTCACATTTATACAGTGATATCCAATATCAATGTATGGAGAGAACCCTTGAGGGTGGGGTTGTTATAAACATTCTCCTGATAGGCGGGGTTACGGAGGTCCTTTCCAGAGACTCCTCAGGGGCGGGTACACTCCCCAGGATCTATAGGCCTCTGATCGCCTGATCACACAACATTTATATGGTGATATCTGCTATAAGTGTATGGCGAGAACCCTTAAAGGGTGGGGGTGTTATAAACATTCTTCTGATGGGCGGGGCTAGGGAGGTCTTTTCCAGAGACTCCTCAGGGGCGGGTACACCCCCCAGTATTTATAGGGCTCTGATGGGATATCTGCAGTTGGTGTATGAAGCAAATCCCTGAGGGTAGGGGGAGGGGGTGTTATAAACATTTCCTGGATGTTTCCTGGAACATTTTCTCCAGGGACTCCTAGGGGGCGGGTACACATGTCTGGTGTTGGTGTATCATAGAAAGAACCCCTGAGGGAGGGGGTGTTATAAATAGGATTCTGTATACAGAGGTGAATGTGGGGTGAAATCATCATTAAATAAACCCCAATACACACCCAGGATGACATTCACCTCTCCCGCCTTTTCTCCTCAGGATTCTGCGCGTCCGCACTTCCCATAGACACGTGACCCTGCGCACCGCTTAATCAGAGCTTCAAAGCCTGCCCAAGACTCCTCCTACTGTCAGTGCAGTCGCGTGGCCCCTCCTACTCATGTGACTCCTCCTCCCCTGTCACTATCTGGCCCAAGACTCCTCCCCCTCATAGCAGAGGCCGGTCTGTGTCTCCGCCTACAGCTGGTCCTCCTTCTCCTCCTATCATTAGTTCGCCCCCCCCCCTCTCATTGGGCTCCTCTCCATGTAGCTCCTCCCATCTGTCAGTAGCAAACTCGGAGCTCCTCCCCCTGAAGCTCGTCCTCCCGCTCTCAAATGTCAGTCAAGGGTCCGATCTGTCCGCCGAAATGTCGCAGTCCCGCAAAAAAAAAAAAAATCGCAGATCGCCGCCATTACTCGTTTAAAAAAAAAACAATAAAAAGTCCATAAATCTTTCCTGTAGTTAGTAAACGCAATAACTTTTGCGCAAACCAATCAAAAACCACTTATTGCGATTTTTTTTACCAAAAATATGTAGCAGAAAACAAATTGGTCTAAAATGTTAAAAAAATTTTGATTTTTACATTTTTTTTTTTTTGAGAATTTCATATAAAAAAATGTGAAAAATATTGTTATTTTTTCAAAATTGTCGTTCTTTTTTTGTTTATAGCGCAAAAAGTAAAAATCGCACAGGTGATCAAATACCACCAAAAGAAAGCTCTGTTTTTGGGGGAGAAAAGACATCAATTTCATTTGGGTACAGCGTCGCACGACCACCCAATTGTCCGTTAAAGTCACGCAGTGCCGAATTGCAAAATAGGCCCTGGTCTTTGAGCAGCCAAATCCTCCGGGGCTTAAGTGGTTAACAGAAAATTGCGCGGTCGTGCGACGCTGTAGCCAAATAAAATTGATGTCCTTTTTTTCCCACAAACAGATTTTTCTTTTGGTGGTATTTGATCACCTGTGCGATTTTTCCTTTTTGCGCTATAAACAAAAAATGAGCGACAATTCTGAAAAAAAAAGAAAAACAATATTTTTCACATTCTGATATATAACATTGCAAATAAAAAGTTTTTTCATCCTTTTAGGCCAATTTGTGTTCTGCTACAAATTTTTGGTAAACAAAAATCGCAATAAGTGTATTTTGGTTTGCACAAAGGTTATCGCGTCTACAAACTAGGGGAAAGATTTATGTAATTTACATTTTTTTTTTTTTACTAGTAAAGGCGGCGATCTGCGATTTTTAGTGGTACTGCGACATTGCGGCGGACAGATCGGACCCCTAACTGACATTTTTGGGGGGACCAGTGACATTACTACAGTAATCAGTGCTAAAAATATGCACTGTTACTGTAATAATGACACTGGAAGGGAAGAGGTTAACCCAGGGGTGATCAAAGGGTTAAGTGTGAGCCTAAGGGAGTGTTTTCTAACTGTATGGGGATGGGACTTGTATAATGAACACAGAGACCTGTGATCCTATATAGAAGGATCACAGGCGCTCTGTGATCATTTCAAAGAGAACAACGGTCTGCTGTGTTTACACAGCGGGGAGCGATCGCGGGTGTCAGGCGGCAATCGCGGCCATCGGCCCCGTGCTGCCGACATAATAACGTAAGAGTTGATATGGTGTGAAGATACATAGTAACACTCTTATGATCAGGATTTTTATTTTACACTCTGATTGCTTATTACAGTGATCATCAATCTCCAACACTGTTCAAATGTTTCATTCATGAAGCCTTGCTTACTGCTGTGATTGGCCACAGCAATCACATGGTACCGAGGTCCAGCGCCCAGTACACCAATCTGTGTCCTGCTGTGGTGGCAGTTAATCCCCCCCCCCTCCCCCAAATTCCCAGAGCACGAGTTCTCTTCTCCCCAATTCCCCCCTACCAGCAGAAATCCCCTTTCCCACAGACCCACCTCCCAGCATAAAGTCACACCCTCCCCATCTTAACCCTTTCAGCACAAATCATCTCCCTCCTCACATTCCCCCCCAGGACAAATCTTCTTCCCTGCCAATCCCCCCACCCAGCACAAACCCCCTACCCCTTCTAGCACACCCCCCTTCCCCAATATCCCCCAAAGCAAAAATTCCCCACCCCAATCACCTCCTAACACTAATCCTTTAGGACCTGTTCTAATAGGAGCGACACAAGTCGCTCCGACTTAGAAAAAGGGTCCGGAGCTTCTTTGGGGCGACCCGGAGGCGACCGCCATAGACTTCAATGTTATGAAGTCCGTGGCGGCCGCTCCGAGGTCACGGCGCGCTGCTCGCACCGCGACCTCGGAGGTCGCCCCCCGAAGTCGGATCGCCCCTATGTGAACGGGGCCTAAAAGTGATAATAAAGTCTTGTTTAAAAAAAAAACAAAAAAAACAAATATGTAATGCTTTCCTGCTCTGTGCAGTGGTTTTGCCCGCAGAAGGCCGGATTCCCCCTCTTCTTGGGTCCCCCATTGGCGCTCCTGGCCCTTCCCTCCTAATGGGTGCCCCCACAGCAAGCAGCTTGCAATGGGGGCACCCAAGCAGGCGCACTACCAACCCACGCCTCTGCGTGTCTATTTATGCATGGAGCCACGATTCGGCCCCGTCCCCTCCTGATTGGCTTCAATCACAGCCAGTGAGCCAATCAGGAGTGCAAGTTCACAGAGAGGCAAGGCTCTCGTGGACATCACCTGGATCGAGAGGGGGCTCAGGTAAGTTTTAGGGGGGTTGCTGCACACAGGATTTTTTGCCTTCGTGTATAGAATGCAGAAGGAAAAAAAACCTTGTGCCTTTACAAAGAATTTAAGGATGCATTTACACCTGTGAATGCCCCCCACCTGTGATTGGATGAGAGAATCCCAGGGGGCAGGGGCGTAACTACAGGGGTTGCGATTGCAACCGGGCCCCATGCTCCAGGGGGCCCAGCATTGGATAGGAGGGGAGGCGGGGGCAGCATGTAGAGAAATCACTGTCCTCCTTTTTCCTCCTGTAGCTGCAGAAAGAAAATGGAGGAGATTGGTTCCTCTGTATGCTGCCCCCGCCACTCCTCCTATCCAGTATACTTGTGTTCTGCTGTCTCTGGGCCCCTGTGTGCTCCCCTGGTCCCCCCCCCCCCACTGTGATCCCTCCCCTTTCCTGCCGGCTGCTGAAGGGGATGTGTAACAATAGAGAACCAGGAAGGGGGTCGGTAAATATGTAATTTACCAGCTCCTTGCTTCTCTAAATGGACAGAGTCATAGTCAGTGACATTGTAAAAAAATAAAATAAAATGATAAAAAATAATACAATTAAAATACCAAAAAATAGAAACTACTGACACCAGTGGGTGAACTTCCAGGATCGCAAAGGTCACACTTGCAACCGGGCCCTGGCATTCCACCACCGTGGGGAGGCCCCAAGATGGCAGGAAGGGGGCCCACTGCAAAACTTGTGAAAGGGACCCGTTGTGGGACCTCAATAAAGGACCCCACAAGCGGAGTAAAGGACCCCAGGATCAGTGGGAAGAGCCCCGGGCTTGAAGGGAAGGGCCCCGCCAGGGGTCCGGGGGGGGCCCTTCATGGTTTCTTGCACTGGGGCCCTGAAGGTTCTAGTTACGCCTCTGCCAGGGGGTGTTCCTGGTGAGTAGGCAGTCCCATTGACAGCAACAGGAGGCTTCTGGCTCCCACAGCTAAACACACCTACTTCCATGTAATCTCCCAAGCAGTGATCACATGAGAGTGTTGGGCCCTGGATTCAGGGAGTCGAAGGATTGCATTTAAAGGGCCGCGATTAGCTGTGGGAGTGGGCAGCCTCCTGTTGCTTTCGATGGGACTGCCTACTCAGAGCTCATCGCAGGAACCTCCTCTGAGGTTCCCACATCTAATCACAGGTGGGGGCATTCCCAGGTGTGAATATATCCTTATTGTTCTCCCAAACCCCCCACCCCCAACATGAACCCTCCTCCCCCTACAAAGATCATCACAAATCAGCACAAATCATTCATTGATACACTCTGACACCCCCCCCCCCCCCTTCCCCCCAATTGTGTCTTCCTGGAATAATTCCCCCATACCTGAATTACAGACCACAGATCCTCCATGCTGGGAAATGTACTTTCTGCTAGGCCCCTCCTCCTAGGCTCCTCTTTCTGTTATCCTACTCATAGGCTCCTCCTCCTTTTATCCTCCTTCTAGGCTTCTGTTCTCCTCCTAGCACCTCCTTCTGTTTTCCTCCTCCTGTTATCCTACTTATAGGTTTCTCCTCCTGTTATCCTCCTCCTTTTGTTGTCTTCCTCCTAGGCTCCTTCTCCTGCTGTTTTCCTCCTTCTGTTATCCTCCACCTAGGCTCCTCCTCCTGTTATCCTCCTCCTATGCTCCATATCCTTCTTGTATCCTCCTTCTTTACTTCTGTTATCCTCCTCCTAGGCTTCCCCTTCTTTTATCCTCCTCCTGCTGTTATCCTCCTCCTAGGCTCCCCCTTCTGTTATCCTCCTCCTAGGCTTCCCCTTCTTTTATCCTCCTCCTGCTGTTATCCTCCTCCTAGGCTCCCCCTTCTGTTATCCTCCTCCTAGGCTTCCCCTTCTTTTATCCTCCTCCTGCTGTTATCCTCCTCCTGGGCTCCCCCTTCTGTTATCCTCCTCTTAGGCTCCTCCTCCTGTTATCCTCATCCTAGGCTCCTTCTCCTGCTGTTTTCCTCCTTCTGTTATCCTCCACCTAGGCTCCTCCTCCTGTTATCCTCCTCCTATGCTCCATATCCTTCTTGTATTCTCCTTCTTTACTTCTGTTATCCTCCTCCTAGGCTCCTCCTCCTGTTATCCTCATCCTAGGCTCCTTCTCCTGCTGTTATCCTCCTTCTAGGTTCCTCCTCCTGTTATCCTCCTCCTATGCTTCTTATCCTTCTGTTATACTCCTCCTACGTTTCTGTTATCCTCCTCCTTGGCTCCCCCTTCTGTTATCCTCCTCCTAGGCTCCCCCTTCTGTTATCCTCCTCCTAGGCTCCCCCTTCTGTTATCCTCCTCCTAGGCTCCCCCTTCTGTTATCCCCCTCCTAGGCTCCCCCTTCTGCTATCCTCCTCCTTGGCTCCTTCTGTTATCCTCCTCCTAGGCTCCCCCTTCTGTTATCCTCCTCCTGCTGTTATCCTCCTCCTGGGCTCCCCCTTCTGTTATCCTCCTCCTAGGCTCCCCCTTCTGTTATCCTCCTCCTGCTGTTATCCTCCTCCTGGGCTCCCCCTTCTGTTATCCTCCTCCTAGGCTCCCCCTTCTGTTTTCCTCCTCCTAGGCTCCCCCTTCCGTTTTCCTCCTCCTAGGCTCCCCCTTCTGTTATCCTCCTCCTTGGCTCCTTCTGTTATCCTCCTCCTAGGCTCCCCCTTCTGTTATCCTCCTCCTAGGCTCCCCCTTCTGTTATCCTCCTCCTAGGCTCCCCCTTCTGTTATCCTCCTCCTAGGCTCCTTCTCCTGCTGTTATCCTCCCTCTAGGCTCCTCCTTCTGGTATTCTCCTTCTAGGCCCCTCCTCCTGTTATCCTCCTCCTAGACTCCTTCTCCTTCTGTTATCCTCCTCTTGGCTCCCCCTTCTGTTATCCTCCTCCTAGGCTCCCCCTTCTGTTTTCCTCCTCCTAGGCTCCCCCTTCTGTTATCCTCCTCCTTGGCTCCTTCTGTTATCCTCCTCCTAGGCTCCCCCTTCTGTTATCCTCCTCCTGCTGTTATCCTCCTCCTGGGCTCCCCCTTCTGTTATCCTCCTCCTAGGCTCCCCCTTCTGTTATCCTCCTCCTGCTGTTATCCTCCTCCTGGGCTCCCCCTTCTGTTATCCTCCTCCTAGGCTCCCCCTTCTGTTATCCTCCTCCTGCTGTTATCCTCCTCCTGGGCTCCCCCTTCTGTTATCCTCCTCCTAGGCTCCCCCTTCTGTTTTCCTCCTCCTAGGCTCCCCCTTCTGTTATCCTCCTCCTTGGCTCCTTCTGTTATCCTCCTCCTAGGCTCCCCCTTCTGTTATCCTCCTCCTAGGCTCCCCCTTCTGTTATCCTCCTCCTAGGCTCCCCCTTCTGTTATCCTCCTCCTAGGCTCCTTCTCCTGCTGTTATCCTCCCTCTAGGCTCCTCCTTCTGGTATTCTCCTTCTAGGCCCCTCCTCCTGTTATCCTCCTCCTAGACTCCTTCTCCTTCTGTTATCCTCCTCTTGGCTCCCCCTTCTGTTATCCTCCTCCTAGGCTCCCCCTTCTGTTTTCCTCCTCCTAGGCTCCCCCTTCTGTTATCCTCCTCCTTGGCTCCTTCTGTTATCCTCCTCCTAGGCTCCCCCTTCTGTTATCCTCCTCCTGCTGTTATCCTCCTCCTGGGCTCCCCCTTCTGTTATCCTCCTCCTAGGCTCCCCCTTCTGTTATCCTCCTCCTGCTGTTATCCTCCTCCTGGGCTCCCCCTTCTGTTATCCTCCTCCTAGGCTCCCCCTTCTGTTTTCCTCCTCCTAGGCTCCCCCTTCTGTTATCCTCCTCCTTGGCTCCTTCTGTTATCCTCCTCCTAGGCTCCCCCTTCTGTTATCCTCCTCCTAGGCTGCTTCTGCTGTTATCCTCCCTCTAGGCTCCTCCTTCTGGTATTCTCCTTCTAGGCCCCTCCTCCTGTTATCCTCCTCCTAGACTCCTTCTCCTTCTGTTATCCTCCTCTTGGCTCCCCCTTCTGTTATCCTCCTCCTAGGCTCCCCCTTCTGTTTTCCTCCTCCTAGGCTCCCCCTTCTGTTATCCTCCTCCTTGGCTCCTTCTGTTATCCTCCTCCTAGGCTCCCCCTTCTGTTATCCTCCTCCTAGGCTCCCCCTTCTGTTATCCTCCTCCTAGGCTCCCCCTTCTGTTATCCTCCTCCTAGGCTCCTTCTCCTGCTGTTATCCTCCCTCTAGGCTCCTCCTTCTGGTATTCTCCTTCTAGGCCCCCCCTCCTGTTATCCTCCTCCTAGACTCCTTCTCCTTCTGTTATCCTCCTCTTGGCTCCCTCTTCTGTTATCCTCCTCCTAGGCTCCTCCTTCTGTTACCCTCTTCCTCCTTCTGTTGTCCTCCTCCTCCTGCCCCCTAGGCTCCTCCTCCTGTTAAGTCAAAGTGGAAGATGAGCCGAGGAGGCAGTAGGAGGAGCCTGTGGTCAGGAGGAGGAGCCTAGGTGACAGGAGGATTAGCCTAGGTGACAGGAGTCTAGGGGGGCTCTCCTGGGTTCTGATGTGTTTTTCTGACAATGATGGAGTTGAGGATAGTGTCCTGGGGAAGGCAGTGTCGAGGACCACACAGGAGATGCGGGGCTGTGTCCTGGGGGCCCGGTGCTAGTACTGGAAAATAAATAAAAGGAGCTGAGTGACCCAACTTGTTCCAGCATTAGGCTCTGGATCCTGCAGGATGCCGGGAGTTGGGTAAAATTCTGGGATGGTTCGGTACAATTGGAAGGTTTGTGTGTGCACCCTCCCCCGCCATGATGGATGAGGTAGGTCGATGTCAGTGAAAAGTTTAGTGCCGATTCTGGAAGCCAAATTTTGTTTCTTCTGCACTCCCAGAGACAACGTTCTATCATCAGCTGGTCGGTTATAAACATTCTCCGGATAAAGATGGTCTCAGTGTGGGGGCGGGGCCAGAGAGATCCATACCAGGGACTCCTCAGGGGCGGGTACACTCCCCAGGATTTATAGGGCTTTGATTGCCAGAGGCGGACCACCCGATAGCTCCCACATTTATACCGGTGATATCTGCTGTCTGTGTATGGAGAGAACCCCTGAGGGTGGGGGGAAAGGGTGTTATGAACATTCTCCAGATGGAGATGGCCTATGTGGGCGGGGCCAGAGAGGTCCATTCCAGGGACTACTCAGGGGTGGGTACACTCCCCAGGATTTATAGGGCTCTGATCGTTGGGGGTGGATCACACAACGGCTCCCACATTTATACAATGATATTCAATGTCAGTGCACCCCTGAAGGTGAGGGAAGGGGTATTATAAACATTCTCCAGATGGAGATGGTCTGTGTGGGAAGGGCAAAAGAGGTCAATTGCAGGGACTCCTCAGGGGCGGGTACACTCCCCAGGATTTATAGGGCTCTGATCGCCGGGGCGGATCACACAACGGCTCCCACATTTATACAGTTATATACGCTATCAGTGTAAGGAGAGAACCCTTGAGGGTGGGGGTGTTACAAACATTCTCCTGATGGGTGGGGCTAGGGAAGACCTTTCCAGAGACTCCTCGGGGGTGGGTACACTCCCCAGTATTTATAGGGCTCTGATCCCTGGGGGGGGGGGGGGCTCACACGACAGCTCCCATATTTATACAGTGATATCTGCTATCAGTGTATGGAGAAAACCCTTGAGGGTGGGGGTGTTACAAACATTCTCCTAAAGGGTGGGGCTAGGGAAGTCCTTTCCAGAGACTCCTCAGGGGCGGGTACACTCCCCAGGATTTATAGGCCTCTGATCGCCAGATCAAACAACGGCTCCCACATTTATACAGTGATATCCAATATAAGTGTATGGAGAGAACCCTTGAGGGGTGTTATAAACATTCTCCTGATGGGCAGGGCTAGGGAGGTCCTTTCCAGAGACTCCTCAGGGGCGTGTACACTCCCCTGGATTTATAGGCCTCTGATCGCCGGATCATACAACGGCTCCCACATTTATACAGTGATATCTGCTATCAGTGTATGGAGGGAACCCTTGAGGGTGGGGTTGTTACAAACATTCTCCTGATGGGTGGGGCTAGGGAGGTCCTTTCCAGAGACTCCTCAGGGGCGGGTACACTCCCCAGGATTTATAGGGCTCTGATCGTCGGATCAAACAACGGCTCTCACATTTATACAGTGATATCCAATATCAATGTATGGAGAGAACCCTTGAGGGTGGGGTTGTTATAAACATTCTCCTGATAGGCGGGGTTACGGAGGTCCTTTCCAGAGACTCCTCAGGGGCGGGTACACTCCCCAGGATCTATAGGCCTCTGATCGCCTGATCACACAACATTTATATGGTGATATCTGCTATAAGTGTATGGCGAGAACCCTTAAAGGGTGGGGGTGTTATAAACATTCTTCTGATGGGCGGGGCTAGGGAGGTCTTTTCCAGAGACTCCTCAGGGGCGGGTACACCCCCCAGTATTTATAGGGCTCTGATGGGATATCTGCAGTTGGTGTATGAAGCAAATCCCTGAGGGTAGGGGGAGGGGGTGTTATAAACATTTCCTGGATGTTTCCTGGAACATTTTCTCCAGGGACTCCTAGGGGGCGGGTACACATGTCTGGTGTTGGTGTATCATAGAAAGAACCCCTGAGGGAGGGGGTGTTATAAATAGGATTCTGTATACAGAGGTGAATGTGGGGTGAAATCATCATTAAATAAACCCCAATACACACCCAGGATGACATTCACCTCTCCCGCCTTTTCTCCTCAGGATTCTGCGCGTCCGCACTTCCCATAGACACGTGACCCTGCGCACCGCTTAATCAGAGCTTCAAAGCCTGCCCAAGACTCCTCCTACTGTCAGTGCAGTCGCGTGGCCCCTCCTACTCATGTGACTCCTCCTCCCCTGTCACTATCTGGCCCAAGACTCCTCCCCCTCATAGCAGAGGCCGGTCTGTGTCTCCGCCTACAGCTGGTCCTCCTTCTCCTCCTATCATTAGTTCGCCCCCCCCCCCTCTCATTGGGCTCCTCTCCATGTAGCTCCTCCCATCTGTCAGTAGCAAACTCGGAGCTCCTCCCCCTGAAGCTCGTCCTCCCGCTCTCATTGGGCTCCTCTCCATGTAGCTCCCCCCATCTGTCAGTAGCCAACCTCGGGGTTCCTCCCCCTGAAGCTCGTCCTCCCGCTCTCATTGGGCTCCTCTCCCTGTAGCTCCTCCCATCTGTCAGTAGCAAACTCGGAGCTCCTCCCCCTGAAGCTCGTCCTCCCGTTCTCATTGGCTGAATAGTGCGTCCTTCCTCCGTAGCTCGTCCTCCCCTTCCCATTGGTCGCTTCGGGCCCCCTCCCCTGGAGCTTCTCCACCTGTCATTGGCCGGGACTCGTCTCTCCTGTAGCCCCTCCCCCCTGTCAGTGTCCGGGGCCCTGGGATGGCGGTCGGTCGGTGTTCCCCCTCCCCCTTCTTCCTCTTGCTGGTCTCCCGGTGCTGTTCCGGTTGGTTGCTCGGGCTCCGCCCGGAGGACACGGTGGGCGGCCGGGTGTCTCTGGAGGGAGGGACCCTGCGGGCGGCGGAGGGGACCCGCTTCACTCTCCGCTTGTATTACCAGCAGCCTCCTTTCCCGGTGAACGGCAGCGGCGGGGAGGAGGAGGGGCCCCGGTTGGTGTTCGTGGAGGAGCCGTGGTCGGGTGGGGAGGGGTGTGTGGAGGGGGGATCCCCGGACGTGGAGGTGTCGGGGCCCCTGGGGGCCCCAGGTGGGGGATCCGCGGTGGTGGAGGTCCGGGTGGGGGAGTTGCGGAAGGGTGAGCGGGGGAGGGTGTTCTCGGTGTGCGCCTATGACGGGAGGCGGTGGGAGCACCACGGGGGAGGGGAGTTCTCTCTGGAGGTGCGGGAGGTGGAGGAGGGGCTGTCCGGGGGGGTTCGGGTGGTGGTGTCGGGGGTCCTCCTGGGGGTGTCGGCGATATTCGGGGGTCTCCGGCTCTGCCTGCTCTCCCTGGACCCGGTAGAGCTCCGCGTCCTCCAGAACAGCGGCTCGGCGGCGGAGAAGGAGCAGGCGGGGCGGGTCCAGTCTGTCCGGGCGCGGGGATCCTTCCTGCTCTGCTCCCTACTGCTGGGGAACGCTCTGGCCAACGCCTCCCTGGCCGGATGGCTGTACCGGGCCGTTCTCCCGGGGGAGCCCTGGCTGGCCGTCCTGGCGTCTACGGCGGGGGTCTTCCTGTGCGGTGAGGTGGCCCCGTACTCCGTGTGTTCCCGGCACGGCCTGGCCATCGCCTCCCGGAGCGTCTGCCTGAGCCGCCTGCTGATGGCCGTCACCTTCCCGCTCTCCTTCCCGCTCAGCCGCCTCCTGGACTGGGCACTCCCCCAGGAGATCAGCACCTTCTACACCCGAGAGAAGCTGCTGGAGATGCTGCGGGCCGCCGACCCCTACAACGACCTGCTGAAGGAGGAGCTCAACATCATCCAGGGGGCGCTAGAGCTTCGCACCAAGGCCGTGGAGGACGTGCTGACCCCGCTGGGTGACTGCTTCATGCTGCGCGCCGACGCCGTCCTCGACTTCGCCACCGTCTCCGACATCCTGCGCAGCGGCTACACCCGCATCCCCGTCTACGAGGGCGACGAGCGCGCCAACATCGTGGACATCCTCTTCGTCAAGGACCTGGCCTTCGTGGACCCCGACGACTGCACCCCACTCCAGACCGTCACCCGCTTCTACCACCGCCCGCTGCACTGCGTCTTCAACGACACCCGGCTGGACGCTGTGCTGGAGGAGTTCAAGAAGGGTGAGACTGCTGGAGGAGTGTGATCCGTCCTCCCCATCATCATCCCCATCCTTCATCATTTACCATCTTCATCCCTGTCCTTCATTGTTTACCATCGTCATCCCCGTCCTTCATCGTTTACCATCGTCATCCCCGTCCTTCATCGTTTACCATCATCATTCCCACCCTAAATTGTTTACCATCATCGCCGTCCTTCATCGTTTACCATCGTCATCCCCTTCCTTCATCGTTTACCATCGTCATCCCCATCCTTCATCGTTTACCATCGTCATCCCCGTCCTTCATTATTTACCATCATCATCCCCGTCCTTCATCGTTTATCATCATCATCCCTGTCCTTCATCGTTTATCATCATCATCATCCCCGTTCTTCATCGTTTAACATCATCATCCTCGTCCTTCATCGTTTAACATCATCATCATCATCCCTGTCCTTCATCATTTACCATCATCCTTGTCCTTCATCATATACTACCATCATCATCCCAGTCCTTCATCATTTACCATTGTCATCCCCGTCCTTCATCATTTACCATCGTCATCCCCGTCCTTCATCGTTTACCATCGTCATACCTATCCATCATTTACCATCATCATCCCCGTCCTTCATCATTTACCATCATCATCCTTCATCATTTACCAACATCATTCTCATCCTTCACCGTTTACCATCATCATCCCTGTCCTTCGTTTACAATCATCATCCCCGTCCTTCGTTGTTTACCATCATTATCCCCATCCTTCATCATTTGCCATCATTATCCCCATCCTTCATCATTTGCCATCATTATCCCCATCCTTCATCATTTGCCATCATCATCCCCTTCCTTCATCATTTTCCATCATCCTCCTTCATCATTTGGCATCTTCATCCCTGTCCTTCATCGTTTACCATCATCCTTCTCGTCCTTCATCGTTTACCATCATCCTTCTCGTCCTTCATCGTTTACCATCATCCTTCTCATCCTTCATTGTTTACCATCATCATCCCCGTCCTTCGTCGTTTACCATCATCATCATTCTCTTCCATCGTTTACCATCATCATCCCCATCCCTTATCGCTTTACCATCATCATCCCAATCCTTCAACGTTTACCATCGTCATTCTCGTCCTTCATCAATCATAAACCATCATCATCTCCGTCCTTTATCGCTTAACAACATCTTCCCCCTCCTTTATCAGTTTACCATCATCATCCCCGTCCTTCAACGTTTTCCATCGTCATTCTCGTCCTTCATCATTTACCATCAGCATCCCCGTCCTTCATCCATATACCTTATTCATTATCATTATCCCCATCATTCACTATTTACCATCATCACCCCCATCCTGCACTATATATTTCCTATCCATCATCATTCTCATCATCATCCCCATCCTTCACTATATACACCCTATTCATCATTTACCATTATCATCATCCCAGTCCTTCTCTTTACAATATTCATCATCCCAACATCCAGCTGGACACCATGCTGGATGAGTTAAGGAAAGGGTGAGACCACTAGAGGAATGTGATCCGTCATCCCCATCCTTCATCATTTACCATCATCTCTATCCTTCACTATATATACCCTAATTATCATCCCCATCCTCATCATTTACCATCATCTTCCCCATCCAACACCCAGCTGGATGCTGTGCTGGAGGAATTCAAGAAGGATGAGACCACTAGAGGAGTGTGATCCGTCATCCCCATCCTTCATCATTTACCATCATCACCGTCATCCCTATTCACTATATTCCCCATCATCATCCCCATCCTTCTCTGTACCAAATTCATCAACACCCAGCTGGAGGAGTTCAAGAAGGGTGTAATCCGTCATCCTCATGCTTCATTATATAGCTTAATTATCATCATAATCCCCATCCTTCGCTATATACCCTATTCACCATCATCACCCCCTTCCTTCTCTCTTCCCTATTCATCATCATGAACACTGTGTGGGGGAAGTTCAAGAAGAGAGGGACCAGTGGAAGAGTCTAGAGGCCGCATCAACGTTCCTAACCCAACACAATTCATCATCATCATCCCTATCTTTCACTCTGTCCTATTTATCATCATCCTACACTCTTTGCTTCATTCAGCATCAACTTCCCTCTCTGGACCTGATCCCTGTCTTTTTTTCTTTGGACCTGATCCCCCGGTCTCTCTCTCTCTACCCGATTTCCCCCCCCCCCACTTCTCTCAATCTGGACCCGATTCCCCCCCCCCCCCCGCTTCTCTCTCTCCCCCCGATTCCCCCGGCATCTCTCTCTCCCTCCCTCTCTCTCTCTCTGGACCCGATTTATTCCCCCAGCCTCTCTCTCACTCGACCCGATTCCCCCAGCTTCTCTCTCCGACTTCCCCCCCCCCCCGCTTCTCTCTCTCTCCCCGATTCCCCCAGCCTACTCTCTCTTGACTCGTTCCCCCCCCCCCCGCTTCTCTCTCTCCCCAATTCCCCCGGCCTCTCTTTCTCTCTCTCTGGACCCGATTCCCCCCCCCCGCTTCTCTCTCTCCCCGATTCCCCCGGTCTCTCTCTCGACCGATCCCCCGGCTTCTCTCTCTCTCTCTCTCTCTCTCTCTCTCTCTCTCTCTCTCTCTCTCTCTCTCTCTCTCTCTCGCTTCTCTCTCTCGCTTCTCTCTCTCGCTTCTCTCTCTCGCTT
>NC_138776.1:23171003-23348503 GCF_965119305.1 Pelophylax lessonae
CTCTCTCTCTCTCTCTCTCTCTCTTCTCTCACCGGCTTCTCTCTCTTCTCTCTCTCTCTCTCTCTCTCTCTCTCACCGGCTTCTCTCTCTCTCTCTCTCTCTCTCTCTCTCTCTCTCTCTCTCTCTCACCGGCTTCTCTCTCTCTCTCTCTCTCTCTCTCTCTCACCGGCTTCTCTCTCTCACCGGCTTCTCTCTCTCTCTCTCTCTCTCTCTCTCTCTCACCGGCTTCTCTCTCTCTCTCTCTCTCTCTCATCCACCGGCTTCTCTCTCTCTCTCTCTCTCTCTCTCTCTCATCCACCGGCTTCTCTCTCTCTCTCTCCTCTCTTCTCTCTCTCTCTCTCTCTCTCTCTCTCTCTCTCTCTCATCCACCGGCTTCTCTCTCTCTCTCTCTCTCTCTCTCTCTCTCTCTCTCTCTCTCTCTCTCTCTCATCCACCGGCTTCTCTCTCTCTCTCTCTCTCTCTCTCTCTCTCTCATCCACCGGCTTCTCTCTCTCTCTCTCTCTGCCGACCCAATCTCTATCTCCTTGGACCCGATCCTTCTGTCTCTCTCTCTCTCCCCCCACATCCCCATCCTTCCTTTTCTCTCCCTGGACCTTGTAGGCAGGTGCAGTCTGCTTTCCCAACTGTAGGTGGGGCCGAAACGGAGCTGAATCACAGCCCAGAGAGATATCCAGGGGAACCTGGATTCTCTTTGGGTTCCTGGAGGCAGTGTTGCGGTTGGCTGCGCTGCATCCAGGTGACCCTTGGAGACAATCCTGGGTCAGCAGACTTTTTTTAAGTTCCTGCTCCCCCCCCCCCAGGTTTTGGCACGCATTAACGCTTGAGTAGTGTGTAGATAGGTTTCCTGTCTGTCAGGTACAGTATTAGTGGCAGGGAGAGGTTCCAAACAAGAAGGGAAAACTTAGGGCTCTCAATTGCCTTTGACATCTTCCCATTTTGGGTATGAGATGGCCAGGCTAGTCTGCCCTTCAAAACAGATGCTGTTAGGTCAGCTAATACCTGCCCAACTACACGCTGTTGGTATTCGTGAGTGTTCCTGGTTGTGTCCTCTCCTACTGGGCTTGTTCTGAACAGTTTGCTTTGTTTAAGATACAAGTTCTGCCATTTTTTCAATACAGGTTCTTTTAATTACACCTGGACTGTGAATAATTACCGCTGCACCCACACTTGGTGGCAGTTATCAGGATATGTCCTTTGCAGCGGGTGCAGGAGGAGGACTAGGCTCCAGAATGACTCTGCTAGCATTGGGCCTAGCCCTAATACCAAAGTTTATTGGCTCTAACATTCCCCTGGCAGAGTGGGAGGGGAGACTGGAAAGACTCGCCCTAACCCCATGGGGGCAAGAACCCCCTGTGCAAGGACCTCGAGGAGGACCAGAAATGCTGGCGATGTGGCTGTTACAGACACATATCCAAGAACTGTGGGCGATCTGGAGTCAGCCCTCCAGGCTGATTGTCTCCCAGGGCAGAGGGACAACCACCAGGACTGGCAATTCAGAGTCACAGCAAGTCGTAGGACATGGTCCCACCAAGCCCAGTGGTATCTGCCAGCAGGTCAGAGATCCCGGTCATGGAATATGACTTTGACTTATGTGCAGAGATTTAGAGTTTGGGGACAACTGGACCCCTGCTGCCTGTCCCACACAGCAGCCAATAATCTACCTATCCTGGTCGAAGGCATCACCTGTGGGAGAAGTCAAATCAAGGACCAGGTGGTAGAGCAGGTAGGAGTAGTGATGACCCACAGCCCAGTTAACTCAGCAGCGCCTGTTCTGCTGGAGATGAATGTTCAGAAAGACCTGGACTTACCCCACCTGTTGGTCAAATACAAACATTCAGACCAGTGGGCCCATGGCTGCAAACTGCGAGCAGTGTGATTTAGAGTGCACCAGGTCTATAAGGCCCAACAGAGGACAACCAAAAAAAAAACTAAGGGGTGGTCTGTATGGCTCCAAGCAAAAACTACTCTTGGCACCTTGCAAGAGGTAATCTGGTCATTCCCTGTTGAGGTTTACAAGAAGCTACAGGGGGCCACTGTCAAGGTGGAACCCGCAAAGATCCCCTAATGGACAGGAAACAGCCCACCAGCCACTCCCCTGGCAGGGTCCACCGGGGAAGAGTCTTAGTGCAACTAATCAACCTGGAAACAACACCAAATTTGCTGCCTGGTAGGCCACCCTGGCTGATCTCTATGGGGTAGCTCCTCACTGCATCTCTGAGGCCCAACCAGACAACTATGACCCCCTGGGACGAGACCTAACACAGGTCACTACTAAAACAGCTGGATATCCCTTTCAAAGACTTTTCTGTACCTCAACAGAGACTACTTCATCAGCTGCTGGAAAAGCACCTGCTAATGTTTGCCACCAGTCCAGAGGATTATGGGTTCACCAAAGCCATTGACCACACGATCCCCCAGCACTGTGCCAAGAGGTCAAGGACTTATTTTTCAATATGCTACAGAGTGTAGTGATCCAGGAAAGCCGCAGTCCTCGGGCTGCCCCTGTCATCCTAGTGCAAAAGAAGAATTGCATTCTACAGTTCTGTGTGACCTATTGTAAACTCAATGCATGCACCTATCGGGATGCCTACCCACTGCCTTATTACAATCACCACCTCTGAGCCTTTCAAATTGGTCATCATGAACTTTGACGCTCTCCAGCGCCCCTTCTGGTTATCAGTAGGTGCTGGTTTTACGAGAACCACTTCACCAAATTTGTGGTAGTGGTGCCCACCAAGTACCAAACTGCCACCTTTTCTGGGAGAACATTGTCCAACTCTATGGTTGCCCAAAGCAGATCCCGTTGGACCAAGGCCCAAACTTTGAATCAGTAATCATGACAGAACTCTCATGCCGTTGTGGCACCTGAAAGTGTCACATCACCCCCTATCTCCTGCAGGATAATGGCGTCTGTGAGCAGTTCAATTGCACCCTGCTGGGAATGCCCTGGACCCTAGAACTAAGCTACCAAGATCAGTGGCACCAACACATAGGGGCCATGGTGTGGACCTATAACAGCACTGTCCATGAGTCCACTGGCTACACGCCCTTCTTCCTAATGTTTGGGCAATACAGCTGGATGCCCGTGAACCTCCTGTTGGGGAAACCAGAACACCTTCCGGTCTAAACGCCTAGTTCTTGGGTACAAGAGCATTGGGAGTGGATGCAAAAGGGCAAGCAGCTGGTGTTGGGACAAGGAGACAGCACCTGTCTGTACTCTGGAGGAGCTTCCATTGTGTTTGGGAGATCGGATGTTCGTAAAGAATACCAAACACACCATAGGGAGTAAGCTGGAGCCCAAGTGGGAATGCACCCCGTATTGGGTGGTGGGGCAGCCTTTCCCACCCACCCCTGTTTATGATCTAGTCCCTGAGGGGGAGATCCTTTGAAGAAGCGACTACAATGAAATACGCCTTGTGTGCTGGGGAGTGACTGCTCCAGGAAGCCTGCCAATGACCGGGAGGTGTTTGACTCCACAGATATTCCTCCGCTGCATGAAGCCCCTGCTGACCTCTCATGCACTGAGGGCCCTAGTGTCGATAGTCCAACAGACCACAACAACCCTATCTAGTACCACAGACTGTATTGACTTGTTCAAAGATTCAACCCTGGGTCCAGCTGCAGGGGAAACAGGCGACACTTTTGAATCCTTGCCACATACCTAAAAAAGGAACTTTTGTCAAGAAACTCTGGAGATACAAGAGAGTCAGTGCCCTTTGTGATCTAATCCATAGGCAGCTTCCTGCAAGATATTCTAAATATGTTGTTTATTGGTCTGCCTTAACCATACTGATTGTGCTTTTATCACTATTGTTGTTTCTGTGTTGTGATGCCAAGGACAGCCTATGTTAATGATGGGGGGGGGGGGGGGATGTGTAGGCAGGTGCAGTATACTTTCTCCATTGTAGGTGCCACCCGAACCGAGTGGCATCACAGCCTGAATAGGAAGTCAGGGGAAACTGTTTGTCTGTGGGTTCCTAGAGGCAGCATTCCAGTTGGGTTCACTGCATCCAGGTGAACTTTGGAGGCCATCTTGGGTCAGCAGAGTCTTTTTAAAGTTCCTGCTCCCCGGGTTTTGGCGCATATCCCCGTGCGAGTAGTGTAGAGATAGAGAGGTTCCCTGTCTGTCAGGGACAGTATTAGTGGCAGGGAGAGGTTCCAGACGAGAAGGGAAAGTTTAGGGTTCACAATTGTCTTGGCCATCTTGCCATTTGGGTACAAGACGGCCAGGGCAAATTCTGCCCCTCCAAACCGATGCTGTCAATTTGGGTTCTACCTGCTCCATTACACGCTCTTGGTATTTGTGAGTGCTCCCAGTTGGGTCTTTAACTTTGTTTGCCTTGACTACAATGCAAATTCTGCCTTTTCTGCAATTATAAGTTCTGCCTTAGCTACAATACAAGTTATATTGATTGCACCTGAAGTGTGAATTTCACCTGTGTGTGAAACTGCACCCACCCACAACCCGATCCCTGTCTTTTCCGTCTCTGGACCCGATCCCTGTCTTTTCTGTCTCTGGACCCGATCCCTGTCTTTTCCCTCTCTGGACCCGATCCCTGTCTTTTTTCCCTCTCTGGACCCGATCCCTGTCTTTTCCCTCTCTGGACCCGATCCCTGTCTTTTCCCTCTCTGGACCCGATCCCTGTCTTTTCCCTCTCTGGACCCGATCTCTGTCTTTTCCCTCTCTGGACCCGATCCCTGTCTTTTCCCTCTCTGGACCCGATCCCTGTCTTTTCCCTCTCTGGACCCGATCCCTGTCTTTTCCGTCTCTGGACCCGATCCCTGTCTTTTTTCCCTCTCTGGACCCGATCCCTGTCTTTTTTCCCTCTCTGGACCCGATCCCTGTCTTTTTTCCCTCTCTGGACCCGATCCCTGTCTTTTTTCCCTCTCTGGACCCGATCCCTGTCTTTTCCCTCTCTGGACCCGAATCCCTGTTTTTTCCCACTCTCTCTTGACCCAAATCCCTCTCTCTTTCTCTCTCTCCCCTCTCTCTCCAGCATGTCACACTGTATCCGCTGCTCTCCCTATGTTTTTCTTTTTACCTCCCTCCACCCCAAACTTTAATTATTCCTGCCATAAGGGTCCTTGTTCAGGCACTTCCTCTTATAAGGTGTCATCGCTCTGTTCCTGTCTCCCACTTGTGCGCCTGTGTTGTCACAACTGATGGAGACAAGTGACCATGCTAACACACATTTTGCAGGCATGGTCAAGAGCAATGATGTGCATCTGATGCAGGGTGAGCAGATGTAGCCAAGAGGTGGCTACAAATGGGCTGAAGGATATCAGCAATGATAAGAAAATAAAAGATGAAGTATTATATGGGGAAAAAAATGGATATGAATTATGATGCATGCTGCTTTTTTTTTTTTTTTATAAGTTTCAGGTCTATGGTACATGTCCAGCAGTCTACATGTCCCCTCTGTACAATCACTGTTCCATCCCATACTGCCTTGTAATTCTTTCTTCATCTTCCTGAATGTTCATGACCTAAAATCAGCTTGTTTCTGCTGACATGGCCCTGATCAGTCATCTGCCGTCCATATCACTGATCAATCGTCTGTGGTGCGTGTCATTGATCAGTCATCTGCTATTCATATCTCTGATAAATAATCTGTCATCCATATCACTGATCAGTCATCTGCCACTATTCAATCGATCTACCATCCATGTCATTGTTCAGTCATCTGCTGTCCATGTCATTGATCAGTTGTCAGCCATCCAGGTCACTGACCAAGCATTTGCTGCCATGTTATTGATCTGTCATCAGCATATAATGTTATGTTATTAATGAGTCCACCTGTGATCCATATCAGTGATCATTCATCTGCAGTCCTTGTTGTTAATCAGTCATCAGTGGTCCATGTTGTTGATCAGTCACCTGCAGTCCATGTCATTCATCAGTCTAAAACTGTTCTAGAAAGCAGGGCACTGACAAAGACTGTCGCAAAGAGCTGAAGTCTTCAACTTGCAGCTCCAAAATCATTACAGTGTTTATTACAATGGGGTGCCTGATGTTTGCTATATTATGCTGAATTGTTGCCTATCCACCTATCCTGGAATGCTGTGTTTTCCCGTTAGCTGCTCCATGAAAAAGTATGGGGAGGCAGATTTAGCCAAAGTAATTACTCCCTACTAAGCAGCCCACTACAGACCATGGCTCCCTGTCCATCTGTATCCAAGGTCAGCCCACTATAACCCAAGGCTCTCCATTACCATGTATCCAAAGTCAGTGCACTACAGACCATGACTCCCAGTCCATCTGTATACAAAGTCAGCCCACTACAGACCATGGCTTCATATTCACATGTATCCAAAGTCAACCCACTACAGACCATGGTTGCCCATCCACCGGTATCCAAAGTCAGCCCACTACAGACCATGGCTTCATGTTCACATGTATCCAAAGTTAGCCCACTATAACCCATGGCTCTTCATCAATATGTATCCAAAGTCAGCCCACTACAGACCATGGCTCCCTGTCCATCTGTATCCAAAGTCAGCCCACTACAGACCGTGGCTCCCTGTCCATCTGTGTCCAAAGTCAGCCAACTACAGACCATGGTTCCCTGTTCACATGTATACAAAGTCAGCCCACTATAGCCCATGGCTCCCCATCCACATGTATCCAAAGTCAGCCCATTACAGACCATGGCTATCCGTCCATCTTTGTCCAAAGTTAGCCCACTACAGACCTTGGCTCCCTGTCCACATGTATCAAAAGTCAGCCTACTTAAGACTTTGGCTCTCCATCCATCAGTAGTCAGCCCACTACAAATCATGGCTCCCTGTCCAACTGTTTTCAAAGTCAGTACAGACCACAGCTGTCCATCTGTATATAAAGTCAGCCAAGTAGAGACCGTTGCTCACCATCCACATGTATTCAAAATAAGCCCACTACAGACCATAGCTCTCTATCAAGAGTCAGCCCACTACAGACGATGACTTCTTGTACATCTGTATCCAAAATCAGCCCACTACATACTGTTTCTCCATGTCCACAATGAAGTCAGCCCACTACAGACCGTGGCTCCCCCTCCATATACTGTATATCCACTTGAAGATCAGACATTTTCTGGCCTTTTTTGTTTCCATGTGAAAATCTTCTTTTTTTTTGCTAGAAAATTACTTAGAACCTCCAAACAATTTTTTAAAGCAGAGCGCTTAAGTAAAGAATAAATATGTGAGTTTTGCAATTTTTTATATGTCACACGGTATTTGCGCAGCTATTTTGTAAACACAATTTTTGGGAAAAATATACTTTTTAAACTTTGAAAAAAAAAAACACAATACATAACCAAATGTCCTTGTAAAATATATAAGATGATGTAAAACCGAGTAAGTAGATATCAAACATGTCACGTTTTTACAATTGTGCACGCCTGCGCAACGGCGACAGACGATGTAAATTTTATTATATATAGGCGACATTTTAAAAGTCTTTACAGGTTACGACTTTAGATTTACAGAGAAGGACTAGTGCTAGAATTGCTTCCCATAATCTGATGTTCGCGGCGATACCTCACATGTGAGGGACAATCGCGGTTTGCGTGCTTGCAGGACCGATGCACATGTTCAGCTGTCTGTACTAAATTTATTTATTTTTTTTAATTCATTTTTTTTTTTTTTTTTTTTTTTACACTGTTGCTTTATTATTTTTTTTGATCACTTTTATTGCTGTCACAAGGAGTGACCCACTACAGACCTTGGCTCCCATGACTCCATCTACATGTATCCAAAGTCAGCCCACTACAGACTATGGCTCTCTGTCCATTCTTAAGTCAGCCTACTGCAGACCTTGGCTCCCTGTCCGCATGTATTGAAAGTCAGCCCAGTACAGACCAAGCTTCCTCATCTATCCCAAAGCCAGCCTACTGCTGTCCATGGGTCCCTGTCCACATGTATCCAGAGTCATCCCACTACAGACCATGGTTCTATGTCCATCAAAAATTGAGGCCACTACAGACTTGTGGCTCTCTGTCCACCCCAAAGTCAGCCTACTACAGACCAGTACAGACCATGCCTTCCTGTCCATCCCAAAGCCAGCCTACTGCTGTCCACATGTATCCAGAGTCATTTCACTACAGACCATGGTTTTCTGGCCATCAAAAACTCAGGAGACTACAGCCCATGGCTCCCCATCCGCATGTATTCAATGTCAGCCTACTGCCATCCATGGCTCCCTGTCCACATGTGTCCAGAGTCATTCCACTACAGACCATGGTTCTATGTCCATTAAAAAGTCAGGCCACTATAGAATGTGGCTCCCTGTCCACCCCCAAGTCAGCTTACTACAGGCCTTGGCTCTCTGTCCACATGTATCCAAAGTCAGCTTAGTACAGAGCATACCTCCCCATCCATCCCAAAGCCAGCCTACTGCTGTCCACATGTGTCCAGTTATTTCACTACAGACCATGGTTCTGTGTCCATCAAAAACTCAGGCCACTACAATTTCTTGCTCTACATCCACATTTATTTAAAATCAGCCCACTATAGACCATGCCTCCCCATCCACATGTATCCAAAGTCAGCCCACTACAGCCAGTGCTGTATAATGGCCTAGGCCGACAAGGCCCAGGCCTAGGGCAGCACTTTGCAGGGGGGGGGGGGGGGGTGGCAAAAAAGCCTCCACCTGAGACTCTACTTGCCACTGGTTGCTAGAGCCACCTGGCGACTCCTTGGCCATGCCCATAATTCAAAGCGGAGGAGGATTTAACTTCCTCCTCCTCGTGCTTAGTGATCGTGGGGCCCAAAGCAGCTGCAAAGTTGGGTCTCTTGTCACAGAGAGGGCACAGGAGGGACTGCAGGCAGGGCTGAGGGGTCTCCCACCCCCTTCTTTCTTCCAGCCCTCCCTCCCCCACCCCCCCTCTTTCTCCCACCCCCTCTCTCTCTCAACTCCCCTCACCCACCTCGCTCTCTCTCTCACCCCCCTCTCTCGCCCCCTTTCTCTCTCACCCCTCTCCCACCCCCCTCTCCCGCCCCCTCTCTCTCACCACCCTCTCATTCTCTCACCATCCTTTCTCTCTCCCATCTCCCTCACCCCCCTCTCTCTCTCTCTCAACCCCCTCTCTCGTGCGATCTCAGGTATTCGTGCTGGGACTTGTAGTCCTTCAATTTTGGAAGGAGGGACTTCACACAGGGCTAGGGGGTCTCCCACCTCCTCTCTCTCTTCCAGCCCTCCCTCACCCACCCCCCCTTTTTCTCCCACCCCCCTCTCTCTCTCTCTCAACCCCCCTTACTCACCTCTCTCTCCCACCCCCCTTCTCTCTCACACCCTTTTTCTCCCACCCCCCTCTCACTCTCTCCCACCCCCTCTCTCTCTCTCTCCCACCACCCTCTCATTCTCTCACCACCCCTTCTCTCTCCCACCCCCTCTCTCTTTCTCACCCCTCTCCCTCTCTTACCCCTCTCTTTCTCTCTCCCTCCCCCTCTCTCTCTCCCATCCACTCTCTCTCTCTCTCTCACCCCCTCTCTCTGCCACCACCCTCTCCCTCTCTCACCCCCCTCTCTTTCTCATCCCCCCTCTCTCATCGCCCTTCTTTCACTCATCCCCTTTCTCGTGAGATCTCAGGGGTTCATGCTGGGACTTGTAGTCCTTCAATTTATTTTGGAAGGAGACACATCCATTAAACAGGAAGGGGTGGGGCAAATTTACCTAGGAGGGGGGCGTCCAATTTTAGTCTTGCCTGGGGCAGCACAAAATCAAAATAAACCACTGACTACAACAACCCATAGCTTCCTGTCCATCTTGGAGTAGGAGCAGAATGCTGGAGAAGGCCAAATCTACTCCTACAGGGCAAACATAATGTAACAACCAGGTAACCTAAATATTCTAAGTCTGCAATTTTAAAAGAACAGATATCCGACTTGCACTTCAGGCTGAAATCTTTATTGGACGTGTTTTTTTTTTTTTTTTTCCCTAACTGTATAAAAAAACTAAACCAGAAATGAACAGCATTCCTAGAAGGCATTTAGCAGAACTTGTACCATTTATGTCTTTGGAAATGCCACCTTTTGCCATCATTTAGTGTCTTTACATTTAGCCTCTCAATTTTGTTTTGTATGTTCCAGGCAAATCCCATTTGGCAATAGTTCAGCGGGTCAACAATGAAGGGGAAGGAGACCCATTCTATGAAGTGATGGGGATTGTAACCTTGGAGGATATAATAGAAGAGATCATCAAATCTGAAATCTTGGATGAGACGGATCTGTACAGTAAGTAACTCAATTCAAACGTAACTCAAACCTTGCAAAATAAAGTTGGGATACTTTAATGCTGATCCAAAATCAGAACCTGAGTTTAGGTTTACAGTGGGGATCGAAAGTTTGGACACCCCAGGTAAATATTTGTGTTAACCACTTTACCACTAGAGGATTTTGCTGTCTTACGTCCAGGCCACTTTTTGCGATTCGGCGCTGTGCGACTTTAACTGACAATTGCGCGGTCGTGCGACGCTGTACCCAAACAAAATTTATGTCCTTTTTTTCCCACAAACAGAGCTTTCTTTTGGTGGTATTTGATCACCTGTGCGATTTTTTACTTTTTGCGCTATAAACAAAAAAAGAGCGTAAATTTTGCAAAAATAACAATATTTTTCACATTTTTTTATATGAAATTCCCCCCCAAAAAAATGTAAAAATCAAAATTTTTTAAAATTTTTGGCCAATTTGTTTTCTGCTACCTATGTTTGGTAAAAAAATTCACAATAAGCGTATTTTGATTGGTTTGCGCAAAAGTTATTGCGTTAACTAACTAAGGGAAAGATTTTTGTCATTTTTGGTGTTTTTTTTTTTAACGAGTTATGGCGGCGATCTGCAATTTTTTTTTTTTGCGGCGGACAGATCAGACCCTTGACTGACATTTTTGACACTTTTGGGGTTACCAGTGACATTACTGCAGTAATCAGTGCTATATATATGCACTGTTACTGTAAAAATGACACTGGCAGGGAAGGGGTTAATTTTATTGGAGAGGGAGGGGGTTAATGTATGCCTGGTGCTTACTAACGTGTGTGGGGGGAGGTGACTGAGTGACACAAGGACAGATCCAGGGTTCAGCTATGCTGAACCCTGCAATCTGACCCAGGCTCCAGTGCTCCCTCTTCTCTCCTCCGCTCCAGGCTGTGGGCAATCCTTTGGCGTCCTCAGTTAAAACGCATGGCTAATAACCCTGCATTGTATGTAGAGGAGGCAGGTGTTTGACCACAGCTAGGAGAGCCTAATGCCTCGTACACACGAAACGATTATCGGCCGACCGATCGTCCGACTTTTGTCCAGAGTGGTGTTTTGTTGGTTGGAATGTGCCTAGACTGCACACGAATTTTCTCGGCCAACAAAAATCTATTTCTGAAGTGATGTCATGTGCTGGTTTACTTTCCGTGTGTTTTTTCTTCTCTGAGCATGCCCAGTCTTGCTCATCAGATTTTTGTCTGCCGAAATCTGTACTGACTGACCGAAAATCGGCCGTTGTGTTGACGGCCAACAAAAATTTTATAGCCTGCACACCAGATTTTTTTCGGCCGAAAAGTCGGTTGTCGGAAGCATCATACTAACAAGCCGAAAATCGGCAGATCGGACGTTGGCCGAAAATTCACGGCCAATTATCGACGCGTGTGTACGAGGCTTTGGAGTGGGGTTTTGTTTAGGATCAGTCACATGGATGGAGGGAGCCTACAGGAGCAAGGAGTAAGCTAAGATTCCTAACTCTGTACTCTTTACCCTTGTACCCCTAGACTTAAGCCTAACTCCAGGTTGTATTTAACTTTAAATAGTTTGTTTATGCCAAGCTGGATGAATCTTTTAAATCCCTGTGGCTTTGTTGTGTGTTTTTTGTAGTTTTATTAGATTTCTTGGTGACCGAACAATATAAATATACAGAGACACCCATATAGGAACCCTTCCCATGTGTCCTTTCTCTGCTTTCAGAGATTCTAAGGAACACTGGGCCCCCAATATACATATAACAGTGACCATAGATGGTAGTAATGGTGGGAATGTGGACAACCCAGAGAGTGGAGCAGAACCAAGAAAACCTTCTCATCTCCTCCTGGTGATGGAAACAACAACATCCATTTACATGATTTTGGTGTCTGGGCTGTCCACATCTCTGTCATTCCCAGCACTAGTGGTCATGAGATTGGGCAATGTGGACAACCCAGAGAGTGGACCAGAACTGAGAAAACCTTCTCTTCTTGTCAATGGAAACCACAAAACCCATTTACATGATTCTGGTGTCAAGGTGGTTTCTGGGTTGTCTACATCTGACGTTCCCAGCACTAGTGGTCATGAGATAGGGATGTGGACTTCAGACGGGTTGGCTTTATTATTATCCTCAGATCCAATTCTTGTCCCATCCTCTCTCTCTGCTATCCTTTCCACCTACTTATTATTTATTCTTTATTACTTATTATCTATTTCCACCTAATATTATTTATATTATATTGTTGATTGAGAATAAAAATGAAGCACACATCTTACCTCCTCTCTGCTAATAATATGTACAAAGGTTGTTGGAAGGGAAGTACCTGGATCACTGAAGGCTTCAGCGAGCATCCAGAATGGTCTTTCCTCCATACAGGCCCTGGTTCTTAGATGTCCAGAATGTTCACTTCCAGACAAGTCCCTTGGGTTCAGTTTTCTATTAGTTAGTCTCTAGTCTCTCTTTAGTGTCTCTAGTTTTTATATGATTTTTTATTTGTTACTTTTCCCTCTATTAGCTGATAATAGGAAAAAGGAAAGAAATCCCCACCGAGGGAAGAAACAACAGGACTTCTCCCTGTTCAAGCTTCCTGACTGTGAGATGAAGGTGAAGATTTCTCCTCAGCTCCTCTTGGCCACCCATCGCTTCATGGCTACAGGTAGGTACAGTCTGTTCAATGTACTGCCATGCCAGAAGGATCATTAGGTTCAATATGCAGTTCTAGAGATTCTGTGCTGAGGGCACATTTCCATTTGGTTATACAATGTATATCTGTGAAATGTAGAATTTATTATTCAACATTTCTTTGAAGGCCTTGTTCAATCACTGCTTTACACTTACATAGAAAAAAATTACTGTGTAGGTAGGCCCCTACCCCTATTGATGCAAAACAACATAGAAAGAAAAGATGGGGCTTTCTAGGCCAATTGGGAGAAGGACGATCAAAAAAAACAATCAATTATATATTAAAAAAAAACCTTGTTTATTGGTACAACTTAAAAAACATATATGACATTAGGGTATCTAACCCAACATCAATACAACACAGAATTAAAAAGATACATTAGCGCATAAATACTTTCCCATAAGGGGGTTTCAAGGACTCATTAACCACTTAAGCCCCGGAAGATTTTACCCCCTTCCTGACCAGGGGGTATTTTGCGATTCGGCACTGCGTGACTTTAACGGACAATTGCGCGGTCGTGCGACGCTGTACCTAAACTAATTTGACGTCCTTTTTTTCCCACACACAGAGCTTTCTTTTGGTGGTATTTGATCACCTGTGCGATTTTTTGATCATGCGCTATAAACAAAAAAATAGCGACAATTTTGCAAAAATAACAATATTTTTCAAATTTTTTTATATGAAATTCCCCCAAAAGAAATGTAAAAATCAATTTTTTTTAAATTTTTGGCCAATTTGTTTTCTGCTACATATTTTTGGTAAAAAAAATCACAATAAGCGTATTTTGATTGGTTTGCGCAAAACTTATTGCGTTTACTAACTAAGGGAAAGATTTTTGTCATTTTTGTTTTTTTTTTTTTTTAACGCGTAATGGCGGCGATCTGCGATTTTTTTTTTTCCCGGGACTGCGACATAGTGGCGGACAGATCGGACCTTTGACTGACATTTTTGACACTTTTGGGGTTACCAGTGACGTTTCTACAGTAATCAGTGCTATATATATGCACTGTTACTGTAAAATTACACTGGCAGTGAAGGGGTTAACTTTTTTTTGAGAGGGAGGGGTTATGTGTGTCCCTAGGGGCGTGATTCTAACTGTGATTGGCTGTGGCTTGAGGTGTAGGAACAGTGATCAACGGTCCTACATAGTAGAACCGTATGATCACTATTCCTACACAGGGGAGAATGACAGGCGGCTTGTTTACATCAGCCGCCTGCCTTTCTCCCGCTGTCACGGACGATCGTGAGTGAGCGGTGGACATCGGGTCCGCCGCTCACACGCGCGGGGGGGTCCGTGACTCCAGTGGCGCGCGCACGCTCCCCAGAGCCTCATAGGCTAGTGACGTACCGGTACGTCACTTTGCCTGTGAGGGGCTGACCGCCGCAGTATATGTACTTGCGGCGGTCGGCAAGTGGTTAAAGATGTTATAAGGTCTCTGGTGGAATAACGGTCTAGGGGTCCCAGCAAGCCAACGTGTTTAGGTATTTCTGCAATATTACATATACAACAAAAAATTAGAAACCATGACATATGTATCAACAACAAAAACACCAAGGAACCAGAAAAAAAAGTATATATCATACAGTATACATGAATATATGATTTGTACTGACCCCACTATATAATGGAACATGGATGGGCAGGACCGACAGACCACCAATGATCAGAAAAATCTCCAGATCACACAGTGAATGTCTTTTTCGTATTGTACTTGTATAGGAGTTGTTCCCTCTTTGTGCTAATCGGAGTATATAATTGCTTGGTCTGCAATGTATGCAGCATGCATTCACAGCAAGATGGGTTCTTGTCAATCAAGTTAAGCAAATCCCAAAATTAGGGTCATAAATCTAGCTGGATATTCCAAATATAAAGGGGGGAGAGACTTTCCCATAGACACTTACATGTTTCACCACTTAATGATGGCTGTACAAATGTATGGACTGCATTGTATGCCGTGCCGCCACATACAGTACATGAGTACCTGTGTTTTGTGCTGGGAATATGCTTGATTATGCTCCCTGGCACTCAGAAATACACTGTCAGTGATACCCCCTATGCTAGGAGTAATAACCAGGAGCCAGTAGGAGGAGCTCCGGATTATGTAATCACTATGATAGGAAAAATAAGATAAGTGCGCTCAACCAAATATACAGGCGAATTTTATAAATATCAATAAATATACATACAATGTGTATAATATAGTGTCCTATACAAATACCCCTCAGAGACTTTGATAGGGTGCAAAACAAACGTGATGCAGGTGATATTAAACAGTCTTTCAACAAATGTATATGAAGGTGGCTCCTTCACAGTAAAAAAATAAAAGGAATGGCCAAGTTTATTAATAAAAAGACAGACACTTACATGATAAGATGAATAAAGGACATGTGTATCCTTCTGAGAGCCGGCGCGGCCGCCTGCAGTGTGGACCGCCCTGTGTATCGTGATGGTGAGGCTCCTCCACCCAACGCGTTTCCACTCACAAGGCGTCAGCTGGGAAGCCAGCTTTTATTTTGGGACACATTTTCCTGGGAGGGCTGAGCCTCCAAACGTGGATGTCTGTACCCATAAGGAGAAGTGAGTCTAATAGTGTGGGATCCGTGGGAACTGTAGGGAGAACACAGTGCAGTATAAAGGTTTATTGACGTAAAATCACATTCATGGGTACTCACAAGAGAACATGTGAATGAGCATGGGGGTATCCGTATGTGTAAGGGTCCATCATTCCGATGCTATGATCAGGATGGCTCAAGCGGTCACGATCCCCAGAGATATTTGTATAGGACACTATATTATACACATTGTCAGTGCTGTATCCTGGCCTAGGCCGACAAGGCCCAGGCCTAGGGCGGCACATTGAAGGGGGGTGGCAAAAAAAGCTGCCCCCGCCGCCACCTGACACTCTACTGGCCACTGGTTGCTGGAGCTGCCTGGCGTCTAGCAACCAGTAACATGGCGGCCGCGACTCCCTGAACTTGCCCATAATTCAAAGCGGAGGAGGATTTCATTTCCTCCTCCTTGCGCTTAGTGCTCATGGGGCCCAAAGCAGCTGCCAAGTTGAGACCCTTGTCACAGAGAGGACACAGGAGGGACTTCACACAGGGCTAGGGGGTCTCCCACCTCCTCTCTCTCTTCCAGCCCTCCCTAACCCACCCCCCTTTTTCTCCCACCCCCCTCTCTCTCTCTCAACCCCCCTTACCCACCTCTCTCTCCCACCCCCCTTCTCTCTCACCCCCTTTTTCTCCCACCCCCTCTCACTCTCTCCCACCCCCCCTCTCTCTCTCCCACCACCCTCTCATTCTCTCACCACCCCTTCTCTCTCCCACCCCCCTCTCTCTTTCTCACCCCTCTCCCTCTCTTACCCCTCTCTTTCTCTCTCCCTCCCCCCTCTCTCTCTCCCATCCACTCTCTCTCTCTCTCTCTCACCCCCTCTCTCTGTCACCACCCTGTCCCTCTCTCACCCCCCTCTCTTTCTCATCCCCTCTCTCTCCCACCCTCCCCCCCTCTCTCATCGCCCTTCTTTCACTCATCCCCTTTCTCGTGAGATCTCAGGGGTTCATGCTGGGACTTGTAGTCCTTCAATTTATTTTGGAAGGAGACACATCCATTAAACAGGAAGGGGTGGGGCAAATTTACCTAGGAGGGGGGCGCCCAATTTTAGTCTTGCCTAGGGCAGCACAAATTCAAAATACACCACTGTACATTGTATGTATATTTATTTATATTTATACAATTCACCTTGTATATTTGGTTGAGCGCACTTATCTTATTTTTTCCTATTTCTGTACTCTTTTTAGTTCTTAGAGTTTTTAGTGCAGCCACCATTTCTATTGGTTAGCGCACCCACAACAATTTACATTATCACTATGATAGTTTGGGAGCCTCCCTGCTGTCTGTCTACTGCTCCTCCATCTATACATTGAGGAAGCTTTCTCAGTGTTTGACTTTTGTTCATTGCAGTCACATCCTGATTAATCTGGCTAAGAAACACAAATGTTTAAATCAAAGGGCTAAGAAAAAAGATGGGGCTTTGTATGGACAAATGGAGAGAGGATGATCACAATTATCACTCCATTATATTAAAATGACTCTCTTTATTGTACAAACATGTAGAAAATATACTATGAATACATAAGAAAAATAGATAAAAGAAAATTGCATGTGTAAAAATATATTCCCATAGGGAATGCTGATACAGTGTATCTCAATAGATGTTACGGTCTCTAGATAGCACACTCTAGGGTCCCCAGCAAGCCGACGCATTTCGCAACATGGCTTCCTCAGGGCCAGAGACACCAAGGCAGACCGATATTTCCAGCTGCGATAGAGACCTTAGCGGACACATGCGTTGAGGAGCAGATCAGTGCAGGTGGGTATATAAGGGGGGTGTGCAATAAAGCAACTGCAACCATGCAGATCCGGAAGAAAAATTACCATTCAATATCCTCTCAAAGTTATCGTAGGACCCCAAACTACAGGCAACAGACACGTTCTTTGTGTGATACTACATCAACATTAATGGGGTCTCTATTAAGACCACTGTGTACATGAGGCAGGTGCTTCATAGAGTATATTCTATACCAGTGTTTCTCAACCTTTTGTCAGTCAAGGCACCCTTTAAAAATGATGGACAGTCTCGAGGCACCCTTTAAAAATGATGGACAGTCTCGAGGCACCCTTTAAAAATGATGGACAGTCTCGAGGCACCCTTTAAAAATGATGGACAGTCTCGAGGCACCCTCGAAAAATGATGGACAGTCTCGAGCCACCCTTTAAAAATGATGGACAGTCTCGAGGCACCCTCGAAAAATGATGGACTGTCTCGAGGCACCCTCGAAAAATGATGGACAGTCTCGAGCCACCCTTTAAAAATGATGGACAGTCTCGAGGCACCCTTTAAAAATGATGGACTGTCTCGAGGCACCCTTTAAAAATGATGGACAGTCTCGAGGCACCCTTTAAAAATGATGGACAGTCTCGAGCCACCCTTTAAAAATGATGGACAGTCTCGAGGCACCCTCGAAAAATGATGGACTGTCTCGAGGCACCCTTTAAAAATGATGGACTGTCTCGAGGCACCCTCGAAAAATGATGGACAGTCTCGAGGCACCCTTTAAAAATGATGGACAGTCTTGAGGCACCCTTTAAAAATGATGGACTGTCTCGAGGCACCCTATTCTAAAATGTATAAACTTTTCTAATAGTTTTACACAATGCAGTTACATCCACACAAGTAGGACACCCAAACTTAGAGGTGATTTATTCTTCCAAAGCAAATCCACTTTTGCAAACTGGTACTGACTAGTATTACAATGTTTGTCTTCTCCCTTATTTTTTCTCCTTCACTCAGCTAATGTGACCCTAGCACTGATGGAGAAGGGCAGGGGAGGGTCAAACAGCAAGAAGGTTGTAATGGTGCACAATGGAAATCTGTGGCTTTGTGTAACTAAAAGGCAGCCTTTAGCCACATGCTGACCTATATACAATTTCTGGGCATTTTTTAGGCATTTTGCCAAGGCACCCCCTGAAGAAACCTCAAGGCACCCCAGTGTGCCTGGGCACCCTGGTTGAAAAAGGCTGTTCTATACATCCATATATATTGGCCACATCATGGACCTTGCCATCAGAATAAGGGGCTCCTTCCGTCCACCCTTGTAACAAATGTTTTGTACAGCATTAGCCCCAATCTTCTATAGCCACTGCATTCAGTTCTTTGAGTCTTGCTGCATAAGGATAGCGGAAAGGCCCATTTGTACAGACTGCCCTTTGCATCCGATGTTAAACACAGGCAGGCTTGTATAAAGTACTCGAAATTTCTACTTGAGTAAAAGTACAAGTGCTCGATCAAAAAGTGACTTAAGTGGAAGTGCTCGCAGAAAAAGTTACTTAAGTAGAAGTACTAAAGTATTCAACATTTTTTTTACTTAAGTATTGCAAGTAGTTTTTTCAAAAAATTTGCTACTTAAGTACTAAAAGTAAAAAGTACCAGTAGTTTTGAAAAAAAATTTCTACTGAAGTACTGAAAGTAGAAGTACAAGTACTGTGTTATGTAGTTATTAAAGAAAGAAGTCAAAAGTTTGAACATCATATTGGTTTTTATTATTTCAAATGATTTATTCAAATGATTAACCTGTGTTTGTTAGTAGTTTCTTGATGCACTTTAAGCGCTGTAGCACCATTTGTTTGTTTGTTTCATATTTTCTTTTTATTGGAAAGATTTGGTATAGCAGCTTTTATTATACACAGCCTTTATTTTCGTATGCTCTGATTTACAAATGACATTATACACATTTTTTTGAGCTTTATGCAACCTGCCATCTACTGTTCTGGCAGTGGTAATTTTTTTAAAAGTAACGAGTAACTATGCAGCACAAAAAAAAAAATATCGGAGTAGAAGTATCGAAATCATCGAAAAAATGTAGTGAAGTAAAAGTAGAAGTAGGAGAAAAAAATTCTACTCTAGGAAAGTACAGATACCGCATTTCGGTACTTAAGTACAGTACTTAAGTAGTTCTACTTCGTTACTATACATCTCTGAACACAGGTCACAAGCAACAAAAGATGAAATGAAACCTGGATTTTTGAGACACCATTTACACCCTGTTCTTAAACTTCCATTAACAATTGTTTTATTTCAATATCTATAAAAACGACCTATGCATACAATACCCATAAACCAACATGGGATGTCTTTTGTTATCAAAAGATGTTGACTATCACAAAATTGTAGAACCCCCATTCATTTAGGCCCCCTATTTGTCCTCGTCCAGCCATCCAAATATATACAAGTTGGGAATATCTATATGCGCTAAATTACCAAAAGTACTGGTACGCCTGCCTTTACACGCAGATAAACTTTAACCACTTGCCGACCGCCTCATGCAGATTTACTGCGGCAGAGCGGCTCGGCTGCGCATATTCACATACATGTACGTGATTAGACACAGCGGGAAGAGCCGGCTCGATTGCCACCGACCTCCCGCAATCTTCGGGGGAAACTGACAGAGGAGCCGCGTACCTATGTAAACAAAACAGGCAGCTCTCCTGTCACACAGGCACATATATTTGTGCGTTTTTAGCTAAACTGAAACACCGATCTCTGTGTGCCTTTCACAGAGCCCCCCCCCACCCACAGTTAGCAAGCACATTCAGGAGCACACTTAACCCCTTGATCACCCCCAATGTTAACCCCTTCCCTCAAAACATAAAAATTCTCCTGCGCTCAAGTGGTATGTGACAAAGGATAAATAATATTAAATGGTCTTAGTTGGCATCACTTGTGGTCTTGCCGCCCCCTCAGGACCAAGGGTATCCAAAAACACTAAAAGAACAACAAGAGAGGGGCGCACCGACCTAGGGCATTACCACTAAAAAGCTTTAAAAAAATCCAAAAATGACATACATTTATAGTCACAAACAATTGTACATAGCACACACATAAACACGATCCGACAAATCGTCTCCAAAGTGGCCAAGGCACTACACGGTGCTTGGATGACGTGCTGGTGTCTGCACGAATCTGGTTAGGCTGACGCGTTTCAAGGGCGAACCCTCTTCCTCAGAGCCCAAAAAGCATATTTTAATTGGTTTGCGCAAACGTTATAGCATTTACAAACTACGGGATAGATTTTTGGACTTTTTATTTATTTATTTATTTATTTATTTTATTAGTAATGGCAGCGATCAGCGATTTTTAGCAGTACTGCGACATTGCGGCGGACGGATTGGACCCCTAACTGACATTTTTGACACTTTTTAGGGACCAGTGACATTACTACAGTAATCAGTGCTAAAATATGGAAAAGAATAATAAAAAGTGCAGCGCTAATGAAACATTACATATAAACAAACATATGTAATAAAGTGAAAGCCAAGCTTGAAAAGTCCCAAGTGATATAACCATAAATTCAGTATAAATAATTATTTTTTTTTTTTTCATAAACATTTTATTGAGAAGAATAAAAAACGCACATTAACAAGTGATGGCAATATAGTACAGTCAGCAGACACAAGTACAAATAACAGTGTACATCCAAAATAACCATAAACTGTATCAAGGAGCAGAGAGATGCCATCTGCGGAAGATACTAAGGTATAAACAAAGCAAAAGTGACCCAGCCTCGTTCAATACATGGCCAAGAATTCAGTATATTATTGCAAGTACAGAGGGCCACTGCGGCGTAGGTTCACATCCCACCCGCATGGGCCGAAACCAATGCATTACGGGGTTCAGTGCAATCATATGGGGTATTGGGAATTAGGGGGTAGGGGAGTAATGAGGAAAGGAGAGAATTCCGACCCCTCAAACAGGAGAAGTGAGGATGGGGGCGGCCAGGAGGCAGGAAAATGAATGTCCTGGATGGGGCACCCCCGAATCGGACACCCCCAAGGGGAACACACTGTGTCCAGGGCCGGGGGCGCACCACCCATACATGTAGATAGACCGCCCAACGCTGCGCATGGGTACGGTAGGCGACAGGAGGTAGGGGAGAAGGGAGTCTCAGGGAGAACAGGTGGGGGTGGAGGACGCTGAGAGCGTCATGAGACAGTGAGGGAAGAGAGCAATAGCATAAGAAGAGGGGATAGAGGGATAGAGAGAGCACACTAGGTAGGGAGAGTAGAAGGGAGATAGGAAATGGAGAAGGGAGGAGAAGAGGAGTGCGGGCGCACTCCCCCGGAAGACGACCGGGAAGCAGGTGGGGTGTGGCAAGCTAATGACAGACTAAGTATTCATCAGGCGACTGTGTTCATCCGATGCAGCAAAGTCGATCCACGGGGCCCAAATGTCATAAAATTTGGAGGGAGTGTCAAGAGCTTGAAACGTGAGATCTTCCATACGGGCGATCCTTCCAACCCTCCGCAGCCAATCAGCAACAGTGGGTGGGGAGGGAGACAGCCATAGGCACGGGACGCACATGTTGGCGGCAGACAAATTCAGTATAAATAATTAGTCCCAAGTGTCAAATGGTGAAAGGAAAAGTGTCCAAAATGCAGTACGTGGTTGAGGTGCACGTGGAATCCCAACACCCACAGGGAGTAATATATGCGCTCACCAGAAGTATAGGACCCCGAATACCATATAGTACCTGGGTCTAAACAGCTTGGATGGTGTATGGTGGTTATTCGGATCCGTGTGATGTCATCAGATGCTCCAGTGTAACTTTATAGCCGGTATATACACAAGGATGGCTCCAATTCAGAGATGATGTTGGAAATAAACCTCCTCTGCTGTCACTCCCAGCAATGTTTCCTGAAATATGCACTGTTACTATATAAATTACACTGGCAGGGAAGGGGTTAAAAAACAACAAGAGAGGGGCACACTGACCTAGTGCATTACCACTAAAAAGGTTTTATTAAAATCCAAAAATGACATACAATATACTCACAAACAATTGTACATAGCACACATATAAACATGATCGGACAAATCGTCTCCAAAGTAGTCAAGGCACTCCACGGTTCCGGATGATGTGCTGTGTGCTCATTTTGCTGTGTGCTTTGGGTCATTGTCATGTTGGAAGTTAAACCTTCTTCCCATTAACAACTTTCTGGCAGAGGGCAGCAGAGTTTGCCCCATCCATTTTTCCTTCTATCCTGACAAGTGCTCCAGTCCCTGCTGCAGAAAAACACCCCTATAACAGGATATTCCCACCCCCATAACAGGATAATACCCCTCCATGCTTTTACTGTAGGAAAGGTGTTATTTGGATGGTGAGCTGTATTGGATTTCAGCCAGACATACCGTTTTTGGTGTTGAAGCCAAATAGTTACATTTTAGTCTCATTTGACTGTAACACCTTTTTCCATGTGGCCTCAGAATCTTCAAGGTGTGTTTCGGCAAAGTTCAGTGGTGACTACATGTGGCCTTTCTTGAGGAGTAGTTTTTTTCTTTTTTTTCTTGCAACCATCCCATACAAGCCACATTTGTGGAGAATTTGTGATATTGTCACATGCACACAACAACCGCTCTTTATCATAAAATCCTGCAACTGCTTCAGAGTTGCTGTAGCCCACTTGGTAGCCAAATTTTCTTTCACCCAGTTTGGAGAGACGTCCTGATCCAGGGAGGGTCTGTGTTGTACCAAATACCTTCCACTTCTTACTAATAGACTTCACTGTGCTTCTAAGCATTAATAAATCTTTGAAATTGTTTTGTATCCATCTCCTGACTTGTGACACAACAAATAGATGGGTGTACTGGCGCTCCCAGGACTAATGAGAATAGGCACTTAAGCACAATAGGCACAATAGTACACCCATTCATTAGTCCTGGGAGCGCCAGTACACCCATCTATTTGTTGTGTCATTTGTTTCTCAGTCAGGATCTGGGCATGGGTCGGCTGCAACCCTGACATGACTCATTGGTTTTTTGGCTAAAATCCGTCCACCCCACAAAATTTTGGGACCTCTGATCATCTGTTCCTCAGCGTCAGGATTTGTTTGTATGTATCTCCTGACTTGTGCCTGTCCACAACTTTATCCTTTGACAGTGCCTTGCAAACCACAGTTGATTGTTTGCTTCAGTTGCATTACCAGAGACTGAAACGCTCCAGGAAAGCTCATTTCATGCTGAGCTAAACAAAATGACAACAGCTGATAACAGTTGAAAGTCAACTGGCTTTGTGTGCCATTGAGAAGGTGATAAGCTACACCTGATTATGTTTACAAGTCATTTTTAGGAGGGGGGTGATCTTTTTTCCAACTCTGTGATCCTGTTTTTTAATTTTTGTATTTTTTTTGCTGACATGTTGATGTTATATCTTTCACTTGGATATTGGATATTATAAGTTGCACTGTGTAAATACAGCTGGATAAAGCAAAACCTATGTCTGTCTACATTTCAGGCTGCAAAGCCAAAGCAACAAAATGTGATTATTTTAAGGGGGGGAATGATTCTTTTCTATACCCGCTGTATGTGTATGTATGTATGTATATATATGTATGTATATGTATGTATATATATATATATATATATATATATATATATATATATAGGTATTTTCAACTTGTATATAATAGAATAGCTGGACGCGGGCAATTAGGGGGGCATAAATAAATGGGGGTTCTACAATTGTGTGATAGTTAACATCTGTTGATAACAAAAGACATCCCATGTGGGTTTGTTTGCGATAGTCTCTCTAAACCTGGCCCATCAGATGCCACCAGATAATCCCCTAAAAGGTAGGTACAGGGATACACAGGGGACACCAGCAGGTAGGGGTGACTTGTTACTACAAGTTTCAACGCCCCTAAATGGCTGCTAACAACTTTGCTCGCACCATGCCAAGAGAACATGGAGGAACCCGGATGGGGCTTCCTCTTCTCCCCCTCCATACTATACCATTATATGACCTTCAGACATATCAGTGAATGCAGATCTAACATCCACAGTCACGTGGTTACTCCACGGATGATGTATCCTCTTGGTTCTCCGGACATAGTGTAAGCAGCCAGTAGGGTGTTCCAACCTGTAGAAGCTAGTCTCCTCATCCTTGATGCCTGGGGTGTCCCCCCTGGTCCCCTTAGTACAGACAGATATCACATTCATAGTAATAAGGACACATTTTGTGACATTTAAACATTGAGACCCTATTGCTGTCACAAACTGTGCAACCGCAATAATAAATGTCCCCCATTGTGTCTATTTCTCCTCACAGATTGGGGAATACAGGGGAGTAGCCTGGAGGTCACTATTGTTTCTTTACCCTACTACGAGTACAAACATTTTACACATATGTGGTATCCTCATACACATAAAGTTTTAATTTTTTTTTTTTTTTTTTTTATTTTGGGCCTGATTTCCTTTGATAATAAAAAATAATCGGGAGATTTAATTTTCATATACTACTAAATTAAGACCCAATTTATCCTCCCAAAAAATGAATTATAACTCACCCAGATACATGAAGTTGCTGTAAAGATATGTACAGTTTTACTAACACATATCAAAGCTGCAGAACTGGGTTCAGGGGTTAAGGTTTTGACTTTGTTCATTTAGGGGTTAAACTTGTTTGTGTTGCCCATGCAACTCGACTATTTAATACCTATTTTGTCCAGGCTGGAGGTCGGTGATATTGAACCCCCACCGCCATTAGTGAGCTGAGAAGGACCATGTTCTTACCCAGCAAATCTGGAGAATATTGACAATGATATATCAATGATTCAAGGCACTCTGGATAAGGAACAAGTAGACCATTCTTAACATTCACCTGGATGCTGTATTGTGCCAGCAGAAACTTAGATAAGTTTTCTATACTCCAGGATCACCTTAACCACTATGGTCATACTGGGCCTGTGGTTCCCTTAAATCTATGAGCATTTTAATGATAGTTTTATTTTCCCTTGGGTGACCATTGTGTGATGCTTGGCACAGACTGAAGGTATCTGGAAATGCATCCTCAGTGCTGGTCCATACATAACCCATCATACATGATTGATATATCTGCCTTACATTGGATTGGTTGAGCACCTTCTAACATTGTCATTTTTTTCAGAGATCGAGCCTTTCAAAGCTCCTTTCCTGTCTGAGAAAATTCTTTTACGCCTTCTTAAACACCCACATGTGATTCAAGAGCTAAAGTTTGATGAGAAAAATAAAAGGTCTACAGAGCACTATCTTTACCAACGCAATAAGCCAGTGGACTATTTTATTTTAGTCCTCCAGGTAAGTTACCAACCCCACTTCGATATCATCCATCTCTGCTGGTAACCCACTTTGATATCATCCATCTCTTGTGCAGCCCCACTTTGATATCCTCCATCTCTGGTGGAGCCCCACTTTGATATAATTCATCCCCTGGGAAGCCCCACTCTGATGTAATCTATCTCTGGTGGAGCCCCACTTTGATATCATCCATCTCTGGTCAAGCCCCACATTGATATCATCTATCTCTGGTCGATCCCCACTTTGCTATCATCCATGTCTGGTGGAGCCCAACTTTGATATCATTCATGTCTGGTGGAGCCCCACTATGATATCATACATGTCTGGTGGAGCCCCACCTAATATCATGCAATTCTGGTGGAGCCAGAAGGTCAAGCCCCACATTGATATCCTCTATCTCTGGTCGATCCCCACTTTGCTATCATCCATGTCTGGTGGAGCCCAACTTTGATATCATTCATGTCTGGTGGAGCCCCACTATGATATCATTCATGTCTGGTGGAGCCCCACTATGATATCATACATGTCTGGTGGAGCCCCACCTAATATCATGCAATTCTGGTGGAGACCCACTTTGATATCATCCATCTCCGGTGAAGCCCCCCATGATATCATCCATCTCTGGTGGAGCCCTACTTAGATATCATCCATCTTTGATGGAGCAACGCTTTGATAGGATCCATGTCTGGTGGAGCCTCACTTTGAAACAATCCATGTCTGGTATAGCCCCACTTTGATATAATCCATGTCTGGTGAAGTCCCACTTTGATACGATCCATCTCTGGTGAAGCCTTACTTTGATATGATCTATCTGTGGTGGAGCCCCACTTTGATATCATCCATCTCTGGTGGAGCCCCACTTTGATATCATTCATCTCTGGTGGAGCCCCACTTTTGATATCATCCATCTCTGGTGGAGCCCCACTTTGATATCATCCATCTCTGGTGGAGCCCCACTTTGATATCATCCATCTCTGGTGGAGCCCCACTTTGATATCATCCATCTCTGGTGGAGCCCCACTTTGATATCATCCATCTCTAGTGGAGCCCCACTTTGATATCATCCATCTCTGGTGGAGCCCCACTTGTTAAAATCTATTTTTGGTAGAGCCCCACTTGATAAACTGCATGTCTAATGGAGCCCCACTTTAATACAACCCATCTCTGGTGGAGCCCCGGTTGGATATAATTCATACCAATACAAAATAATTTAGTATCACTAAACCATTTCCAATGCTAATATATTTTTTACATAAAGTGGCATGGAAGAACCTCTGTCGAGTTTTCACTGTTGTCTGTGATTCACCCTCCATCTTTGTACTCGTGACCACTGTCAAGGAAATCCAATGGGGTTACTTTTTCCAGCGACCGCTGCCTTACAATGAAACTAAACCAAAGCAAAAAATGTAATATATTGTAGCTTAACAATCATTTGTTATGGTGGTGTAACGCTCCTGCGTTTTCTGAAACAAGATGGATTTGCAGCTGCAGAAAAACTCCACTCAGCAGTCATGTAGAGATACGTTGAAATACCAATTCCAACTCCCAAGACTCATCACTGTGGTCTGTCTGATTCAGCATACAAATATACACACTCAATAAGATGTTCCTGGAGTGATAGATGTATATAGCAGTATAGTGGTGATGAGCTGAAGAGACAGGTATGAACAGTGACAATAGGTGAACAGCACTTGAGAGAAATGTTCATGAGAGTATAGATGGTAACAGGTAGGATGCAGATAGGTTAGCAATCATGTATGGTAGTAGGTGGTAGGATAGCAGATGACATACACGAGAGACTAACCCAGTGCAAGGATAGATGTTAGTAGGCTCAAGAGCTAGCAATCTAAATAATAGTGCAGATGATAGTAACAGTCCTTAATATGCAGAGCTAGATAGTGTAAGCTTAGTAGGAAGGTTATGGAAGATTCCCCTGCGGGGTACTTATCACTAATAGCAAGCAGTAGTAGAGAGGTTCGGTATGAGCGAGTGATCCGGTAGCGGGATACAGGGATCAGTAGCGAGGTTCCGACAGCGAGGTACGCTTGTAAGCATATGAGCTTCAAGGCAGGTTGAACGAACATGTGAGTGAGAACGCCGGCGGTTGAAATAGCCGCTCTGCGGCGCTCAGTGATGACAGCATCGGTCTTAAAGGTGTATGCGCACCTACCAGAAGAGAATGGTGGGACGCATACACTGAATTGGAAAGTGGAATAAGGGTACCAGAGGTACCAGAACATTACAGGTGGCTGCATTCATTTTGTTTTTTTTTTTCACTTTTTCTATCTGGTGACCAGCCACTAACACACCTCCTGTCTTAGGGTGGCTACACTCACTCCCTACTACTTCTATGGAGGAAGCAATGTAGCCACCCTTGGACAGCAGCATTTTCCATCAGTGGAGAGGTGTTGAGAGGGTGGTGTTGGATGGACTAGTAGATATAGGTGACTAACAATTTAAAGATGAACCCCCAACTAACACTTTATAAGCAGTTTTATATTGGAGAGAAAAACTGTTTTTTCTCCAATCGTCTTCCAGGGCAGCACCTGAGAGATAGGCTCCTCCCACCTGAAACAGGAAACACATTAGTCCACCATTATAAAAAAGCCAGTCATACCTTCTGCCTCAGTTTGATTGTGCTTCCTCCGGACCCACAGGAGCTGCATCAGTTTGTTATTTTTCAGTCTCTGTGCTAATTGTAGGAGGCTCCCTGACCAGCCTTCCATCCAGCCCAGCGAGGTCTGGGCAGTGGAGGTCAGGGGCAGCACATTGGGGCAAGCTGACCCCCGCCTGAGATTTCACACCTACTGAGGGGTCTGCCACCATCCCTCCCAGCTGTCAGGATGCCAATGATATCCCGCTCCTAGACCGTACCTGGAGCAATATATATTCTAGGCTAGTCTTGCTAGCCAAAAACGACCCTTCCGGACGCCTGTAGAGCAGGGGTGGAGGAAGGGGGCCACCCCCTGCATGCGGAGAGCGGCAGCTTCCTGGACACCCCCGTATGCAGCACCCCCTGGTCCCCTTGCACTTTGCATCGGTCCAGACAAATGCCAGGCAGCAGCCTAGCTGTTGGAGGAGCAAGATAGCCTCCGGACCGGAACTTCCAGTCAGGCCAGCACTCCATCTACCAGCAGGACACCCATTCCTTCGTGCAGCGGGGATAAGGTGGATCAAGCAGAGCAGGGATCTGATGCAGACGACTCTGAATCAGAATCCGAAGGTGGCCTATGCTCAGAGTCAGATGACGAGGATCCAGCATCAGAGGGTACACTCTTCCCCTCAGAAGACACAGATTATTTACTGAGGGCCATAGCAGATACTTTGGGTGTCAAAGAGCAGAAAAATTGCAGAGCTTTCAATACACGATAAAATGTATAAGGGCTTGCAACCAAAAAACCTAGAACATTTCCGGTACGTGAGTCTCTGAAAAACGTTGTCAAGAAAGAATGGGAGGAACCGGAAAAGAAGCTCTTTACCCCAGCTGTGATTAAACGCAGATATCCGTTCACAGAGGAGGATACTAAACCCTGGGCAAAGTGCCCTAAGGTAGATGCTCCCCTCTCCAGAGTCGAAAACAAGGCTGATTTAGCTTTCAATGACTCCAGAATTCTCAGTGGTCCCATGGATAAAAAGATAGAGGCACTTCTGAGACGAGCTTGGGAAGCCACAGCCACGAATCTAAATCCAGCCAAAGCTTCCATCTGCACTGCCAGGACCTTGTTAGTCTGGCTGACGCAGTTGCAAGAGCAGCTAAAAGGCAATACCCCAAAGGAGGAACTGGTAAAAACCATACCCACTCTAACCAGAGTGGCAGCTTTCCTAGCGGATGCGTCAGCAGAATCAGTAAAGATATAGGCCAGGACCACTGGCCTAATTAATTCGGCTAGGAGAGGCCTGTGGCTGAAGTCATGGGAAGGGGACATCACCCAAAAAAATAGACTATGCAGCATCCTCTTTATGGGCAAGTTACTGTTCGGACCCGACTTGGAAACAGTATTGGACAGAACCGCAGCCAAAAACTAGGGGTTTCCTCAAACCAAAAAGAGCCAGGGGAAAACACCCTTTTCGGAAGTCAAAAAGATTTGATAACACGGGTCCAAAAAAGCGCTGGACACAACAAAACAAAAAAGGCAAGGGAGAATTTATCCTCAAGCCTTCCGTTCCAAAGAGCAAAAAACAAGAACGGTCCCCGGGCGGGTAGGGCAGGTGGGCGTCTCTCGCTCGCAGTGGAAGGAAATAATGGAAAACTCATTTTTCCTTGGTACGGTAGCAGTAGGCTATTCAATAGCATTTTCCCCTCGCCCCCCAACCATGTACCTGGGAGTCTTCATAGCCACAATGGATCTGCAGGATGTACCGATAGAAAAAAGCTATCAAAGATGCCAAAGATTTGCAGTGCAAGGCCCTGCTTCCACTCCACATCTTCTATACACAGCTCTGCTGGTTGGCATCTCGCCAGCACCCAGGATCTTCTCAAAGCTAATGTCAGAAGCCCTAAAAAACCTAAGACAGCAAGTCATAGGGTAAGGGCCATATCCAGACAAGCTACTATTCTGTGAATGAGCAGATGAACAAAATCAAAAATAAAAGAGCATATCTTACTTGCAGGGCTTAGGGTACAGCGTGAATGAAGAAAAGCCACAACTAACACCAAGGTCCCATGCAGGCTCAGGCCTGAGGGGACCATGGTTCTGTTACTTAAGAAGCCTCATCTAAACACTTCCAGACATACCGAACCTCCTTTCGCAAGGCCTAGTCAACCACCCGAGCCACAAGGTCATGAAGCATTCAGGCTGGTTCTGGAAAGGATGAGGTTACAGAACAAAGGTCTGTCTAACAGGGTGATTGATTTGACACCATCTTAGCCAGCAGAAAAACAGGGACTAGAGCCATCTATGAAAAAGTGAGGAAAAAGTTTATCTTCTGGTACAAGAACAAGGGGGACCCCAACAAGGGGGCTATTCCGGCAATCTTAGAGGAGCGGATAAGGGCATTTCCCGTAACACTTTGAAGGTTCAGGTGGCAGCCCTATCTTCCCACCTAGATATTAGGCTGGCGGAAGACACACTCATAAGAAGATTCCTTCTCTCGTTAAGAGAAGCCATACCTATGAAGTTCAGCAGAACTCCAACATGGGACCTCTCCACGGTACTCAAAGGATTCCTCTCGGCATGGTACTCAAAGGATTCCTCTCGGCACCCTTTGAACCACTGGAGGAAAGTTCAGATAAATACCTTACACTAAAAACAGTACTCCTGGTGGCGCTGATATCCGCAAGAAGAGTCAGCAAAATCCAGGCTCTATCCATGATAGAACCTTACTGTTTAATTCGGAAAGCTAAAAATATTCTCACACCAGACCCAACCTTCCTACCAAAAGTCTCTTCAACTTTCCACAGAACTCAGAAGGTGTTTTTTTCCTTACTTTCCAAATTCAATGGATAGCAGGAAAAGAGTCACTAACAAGCTAGATGTAAGAAAGATCCTGCTAGCTTACCCCGAGAGAACTAAAGAATGGCAGAAAGCAACCACTCTATTCATCCTCCATGCAGGAGTAAACAAAGGGAAGTCCGCTTCAAAAAGTACGATAGCCAGATGGATAAAGCTTTGGTATTCAGACAGCCTACCAAGCACTAAACCTTGCCCAGCCGAGCGGAGTCACCAACCACTCAACCAGAGCTTGGGCATCATCAAGTGCAGAAAGAGCCGGGGCAACACCGGAGCAGATCTGCAGGGCAGCGACATTGTCGAGCTGCAATACCTTTGCAAGGCTTTACCTCATTGACCAGCTGTCCAGCCAGGACCAGATATTTGGGCGCAAGGTGCTCCAGACTTTTTTCCCCTTCCTAGTAAGTGTTGTTTGAGACATCTTCTCAGGTGCTGCCCTGGAAGACGATTAGAGAAAACAGAGTTAGGTACCTGGTAACTCTTTTTCTAGGAAGTCTTCCAGGGCAGCATCCGTTCCCACCCTAAAACATTATAAAAGGGGTTTTGCGGATTCAAAAGCTTACTGAGGGTTCCTTCGGTGCTTTGATATTACTGAGGCAGAAGGTATGACTGGCTTTTTTTTAATAATGGCGGACTAATGTGTTTCCTGTTTCAAGTGGGAAGAGCCTATCTCTCAGGTGTTGCCCTGGAAGATTTCTTAGAAAAAGTTACCGGGTACCTAACTCTGTTTTTTTTTTTCCTTTTGGGATAAAGGTTTTACATAAACAAATAAAAGATGACCATTGTAAGCACCCCTGTCAGTGGGTTGTCTCATCCCTCTAGCTGATACTTTGTCTGGACAGCTTGGTCTGTTAAGGGAGTTGAAAAATTACAGACTTATTGGCAGGATTACCAGGTAACAAACTATCTTACAAAGGGGACTACTGTGTTAATGTACTTCTAGACCAGATCACCTATGTCATGTCTTATTTTGGCCATTGTGTCATTTTAAAGTGTAAGTTTGCCTTTACAGAAAATCTGTAAGGTGACCTTACACTGGACCCCCTACCCACCCCCCACACCCCCTGCTCCCACTGCATCGGAATCCCGTGATCCCATGCTGTCAGACACTGAGATGCTTTCACTGGTCCAGGGAATTTTAAATCTCTGCAGCTTAATCTCCTATCCGTACCTCTCAGCATTTCAAATCCCCGAACCAGTGAATCGGCATCCCGGTGTCTGACAGTGTGGGATTACGAGACTCTGGTATAGCGGGGGGGGGGGGGGGGGATCACCCAGTGTAAGGCCACCTTAAAGATTTTCTGTAAAGGTGAGCTTACACTTTAAGCTCACCACACATGTTACAATTTAGGCCCCCTTCACACTTATGTGACCTAAAAGTCGTGCGATTTGGCCGCGGTTTTGACTGGACTTGAAGCAATGCCTATGTCTATGGACCCCAAAACCCATTAAAATCGTCCCAAAGTAGTGAAGGTACTACTTTAAAGTCGTTGCGGCTTGAAGTCGCACAGATATGAACGGTACTCATTGAAAATCATGAAGTATGACTTGTCATGCGACTTTGCAGTCCCAAGTCGCAGGACAAGTCACAGAAGTGTGAAAGTGGCCTTAATTGTACAAGAAAACAAGAGAAGGGCCCACCGACCTTGTGCATTACCACTAAAAAAAGTTTATCAAAATCAAAGAAGGTAGCGTACAATGTACTCACAAACATAGGATATGTACAAGCATGGAGGAAATAGGGACTGCTCGCTTCCAGAACACTTCTCTACTTCTGGATAGCGTGATGGCGTCCTCACAACCTTGTATGGCTTACGCGTTTCAAGGGAGGACCCTCTTCCTCAGAGCCAAAGTTGCCACTCGCAACCAGCAGTAGAGAAGTGTTCTGGAAGCGAGCAGTCCCTATTTCCTACATGCTTGAACATATCCTATGTTTGTGAGTATATTGTACGCAACCTTCTTTGAATTGAATATCTAAAGTTGAGTGTACAGAGGTATCCATGGGTGTGATTCCAAAAAACCTTTTTAGTCGGTTTAGCCAACATCCCTGAGAAATGTCTAGAAGGGGTTTGTTGCCTCAGGCCAAAGGAGTGTACAGAGGTATACAGTCAGATTGGAAGGTGTATGGTGACCCTAAGAGGGGATCTCTCACTATGGAGGGTCTCCTCTCATTCCCTGTTGTGTTCACAGGACAGGAAGTAAAGGGAAATCTCCCCAATGGGACACAGACCATAATATAAACCAACAGGGGTTTCAACCCTTTGAGAAAAAAAAATGGCTTTAGATATTCTCAAATGGCTATTCTCCACCCACTGCTATTCTCCAGTCCAATAAGAGTGTCCTCAGTGGCGACTGACATTTTTGTTGGCTGGACCTTGAAGTCGGGGAAGGTTAGGCCCAATAAGAACATGAAACTGCGCTCTCCTCTATGAGCCCCATGTGCAGACAGCCATATTGGAAACCTTGTTTCCAGCCTGTGGATTCATTCTAATGCGATGGAAATCCCCACACTTGCTGAGTGGAAACACAAACCTAATAGTACGCTTCACATGGAAAAGTAGATCGATGCCCACCGAGGAATACCTGGGAAATGTGATAGGATTTGGGGAATGTAGTTTACAACTCCATGTAAATGTCCCACTGGGCTAGAAAGGGCATCAGGCATTGTTTAATCTTCATTATGTGACTAATCTAGAACATTGAGGTATTGCATTTGACTGTCCTCAACATTATTATTATGGGATAATCCCTCTTCTTGAAGTTCCCCCATATTATTATGTATGGTGGGATTAGGATTGACAACAAGCTCAGCTAATTAACCACTTTACCACCGGAGGATTTCGCTGTCTTACGTCCAGGCCACTTTTTGCGATTCGGCACTGCATGACTTTAACGGACAATTGCGCGGTCATGCAACGCCGTACCCAAATGAAATTTACGTCCTTTTTTCCCCATAAACAGAGCTTTATTTTGGTGGTATTTGATCACCTGTGCGATTTTTACTTTTTGCGCTATAAACAAAAAAAAGTGTAAATTTTGAAAAAATAACTATTTTTCAAATTATTTTTATATGAAATTCCCCCCCAAAAAAATGTAAAAATCAAAATTTTTTTACATTTTTGGCCAATTTGTTTTCTGCTACCTATGTTTGGTAAAAAAAATCGCAATAAGCGTATTTTGATTGGTTTGCGCAAAATTTATTGCCTTTACTAACTAAGGGAAAGATTTTTGTCATTTTTGGTGTTTTTTTTTTTAGTAATGGCGGCGATCTGCGTTTTTTTTTTTTTTTTTTTTGCGGGACTGCGACATTGCGGCAGACAGATCGGACCCTTGACTGACATTTTTGACACTTTTGGGGGTACCAGTGACATTACTACAGTAATCAGTGCTATACATATGCACTGTTACTGTAAAAATTACACTGGCAGGGAAGGGGTTAATTTTATTGGCGAGGGAGGGGTTAATGTATGCCTGGTGCTTACTAGCGTGTGTGGGGGGAGGTGAAATACCTGGGAAAATGGAAAAACTCCCACCAAATATTTCAGGAGGATGTTAATAGGTGCACTTGTACTTTAATATGGAGGATAATTAGGACATTATAATCAAACCAATAAGATCATGCTACATAATTTGTTTCTTTTTTACTTTGTTAGTATATACCACCATTAGTACTTAACACCATTACTATATGTAGCACCCTCTAGGTTAGTGTAGGTAAATTTGCAGCCAAGCCTGTGTTGAATCTGGGTCAGGGTGAGTGACTCAGGGAGGCTGGATGACATAACAAGCAGCACGTCTGGTACCTACCCCTTCTTGCTGGAACCTTGGAGAAGCTTCCAGAAAAATGGATGGGAGGCTAGGAAGGGCTGCTTGAAATATTGATATGTATTGATGAGGGCTCAGCCAATACCTGGCCAAGTGGGCTGACATGGGTGGGTAGCTTTTAAATACCCTGGGGTCATACCAGCAGTTGGGTGAAAGGGGAAGGAGTACTGAGGAGGCTGTTGGCCCTTGAGGGTAACCGCCAAGTCTGGTGGGGGGGGGGGGGAGACCTCGGGCCTGGAGCTCGGAGGGACCTCTACATCACACAGAGGAATTCTGTCCTGGATGCACTGGAGAAAGTTTGAGGGCAGCAGGAGAGTGAGTCAGCCATCCAGGAGGTCTCCTTGAAAAGTCAGCTGGGTGGGCTGGTGGGTGTCAGGCTGGGAGGACTGGGAAGTAGCCAGGAGGGCTAGTGAGAGAGGCAACTGTAGCCAGGCAGGCTGGAAGTGCCTGAAGAGGTTGTGCTGAGTCCACTAGCCACAGAGAATGTATGCTGGACACTGAACTTTGCTACACACCCAAAGGGGCCTGTGGTCTCTGCCTGTAAAGGGCTTTTGCTTAATCTAAGTGCCTTTTGTCAGATTCATCAAACAGTGTTCCAGCTGGGTCTGCGATTTTTTCCTGCAAGCAAGTGAGTGCTGGAAAAGAGGAGTGTATACAGACTGTATATAGAAAAGCTGTCCCTGAAGAGCTTTGCTAAAGTCAAGTGGGCATCCCATATTATCCTATATTCTTACCAAGTTTTATCCCTTAATAAAACATAAAAACAAGCATTGGACTGTTTCTTGACTCTGGCATACTGTGGAGATTCGGTGTGTCTGGCTGTGAAGGGTGGCGGAACCCAATTCACCAGCGGCTCCTATGTGGGGTGCACTACATATATATGCTACCCTCGGACCATGTACTACCATTAGTCCATGTACCACCTTGCGTACATATTACCATTAGTACATGCCGCCATTAGTCCATGTACCACCTTGCGTACATATTACCATTAGTACATACCATATATCAACCTTAGTTCATGTCCCACCATTAGTACATAACATCCTTACTATATATGCCACCCTCAGACCATGTACCACCATTAGAACTGGCCACCATTAGTCCATGTACCACCTTGCGTACATACCTCCAATAGTACATACAATATCTCAACCTTAGTTCATGTACCACCATTAGTACATAACATCCTTTCTATATATGCCTCTCTCAGACCATGTACCACTATTAGTACATACCACCATGAGGCCATGTACCACCATTAGTACATACCACCATTAGTCCATGTACCACCATTCATACATACCACCATTAGTCCATGTACCACCATTCATACATACCACCATTAGTGCACACAATATATCAACATTAGTCCATTTCCCACTATTAGTCCATACCACCTAATGACAGTAGTATGTACCATCATTAGTCAAGGCCACCATTCATACATATGCCACCATTAGTCAATGTACTGCCATTACCACCATTGATACATACTCTATGTCACCATTGTCTATTAGAAAACAACAACAATATCCCCTCTGCAAAATTAAATAAATTAAACAAACTAACAAAAATATAAATGATTAGAGCTGCATGTCTCCAAGCTTCAGAAAAAAGCCATGAATGCAATTTTTTAAATGATAAAAACGATATCGCACTCATTCAAATCTTATATACATTCATAAATCGTGTTGAATATATAAAAAGTCCCAATAACGTGCTGGTTCTAAATCAGAACGAACTTGAAGTGAAAGAAGTTGAAGTCTGTGTCTTGAAAGAAAGGATGATTTAAGAAGCGATTAAAATTACACTTGCATCAAAGAAAAATGTCATAGGAAAGTCACTCCAACGCGTTTCATCAGCAGTGTCTGACGTCATCAGGGGTCAAATGTCCGGACACATCTTATATTTATATATATATATATATATATATATATATATATATATACCCCGACAATAGGGGCATATATATGAGAGGAGACGTGTCCGGACATGTGACCGCAATGACGTCAGACAACGCATTGGGTGGGACTTTCCACGACACTTCACTTCTGGTAGATGGAATGCATTTGGAACATAAACCAGTGTTTTTGAGTTTTTTTACATGCAACGCCTCTTAAAGCGGAGTTCCAGCTGTTTCTGTGTTTATTAAAAGTCAGCAGCTACACGTGTAGCTGCTGACCTTTAATAAAGACGCACTCACCTGTCCCACGATCCGGCCACCCGAAGGCTCGGTTCTCTTCCTCGGCTCTCCCTGGCGCTGGCATCACTAGTGTGGGCAACCCGGCTGTGACAGCTTGCGGCTTCACAGCCAGGTGCGTATTGTGCATGCGCGAGTCGACCTGCGCAGTCTTGAATGACCGGGCAATCTTCTGGGACCTGTGACATCCCAGAAGATTGCAGGAAAGGAGGGGGAGAAGAGAACTTCCTAATCAAAACTAGGTACCTGCTCCCCCCCCCCAAAAAAAAAACAATGACATGCCAAATGTGGCATGTAAGGCGGTGAGGAGTGCATAAAGTGGAAGTTCCACTTTTGGGTGGAACTCCACTTTAATAGAAACTGAATATGCTACACTATGAGAGATTCCTTTACATTTCTCCCCTGTGAACGAGGCATATGCAGGATTTCTTAAAGGCACAGAAGCACTTTACAAGAGATGATCCAATCTAGCTGGCTATAGAGGCTAAGGATTTCATTGGTGATCGAGAATATGCTGTATTTTAGGTAATATACTTACCTCAAGCGAGTTTGATCTTCTTTGCGAAAAGAGGTCATCTATTTCTGGTGAGTGTCACTATTTGGGTGAAGGTAAGAACACTACTTATGGGTTTGGGTGTCATCCTTTCTTTCTGATTTGGAACCAGCACGTTATTTGGACTTTTTATATATTCAACACTGTTTATGATTGTATATACGTTTTGAATGAACACGATATAGTCTTTTTCAATTTAAAAAGTATTATTGTCTATGTACCACCATTATTACATACCACCATTCATACATATGCCACCATTAGTCCATGTACCACCATTCGCACATATGCCACCTTTGTCTATGTACCACCATTAGTCCATACCACCATTCATACATATGCCACCATTAGTCCATGTACCACCATTCGCACATATGCCACCTTTGTCTATGTACCACCATTAGTCCATACCACCATTCATACATATGCCACCATTAGTCCATGTACCACCATTCGCACATATGCCACCTTTGTCTATGTACCACCATTAGTCCATACCACCATTCATACATATGCCACCATTAGTCCATGTACCACCATTCGCACAAATGCCACCTTTGTCTATGTACAACCATTAGTCCAAACCACTATTCGTACATATGCCACCATTAGTCCATGTACCACCATTGTCATCGTACCACCATTAGTCTAGCCACCATTCATACATATGCCACCATTAGTCCATGTACCATCATTCCTACATATGCCACCATTATTTATTTACCACCATTAGTACATACCGCAACTCGTACATTTGCCACCATTAGTCCATGTACTACCATTTGTACATATGCCACCATTGTCTAAGTACCACCATTAGTACATACCACCATTCGTATGCAGCACTGCCCCCTAGGGAGCTGCTGAGACTGGATTCCCCTGGGTTACCCATAGCAACAGTCTGTAAAATCCTACCCCTTAACACTTGGCTCAGACAATGAACAGTCCAAGGGATTTGTTTTTTTGTGTTTTTATTGGAACTTGGATGGGAGAAGGGATGAGTGGGATACAGCTTGAACTATGCACAATATAGAGGACATCTATATGTAGAGTATGCAGCAAGGCTGCTGCTTCACTCTGCCCCTGGAGTGAAGATAGTGAATTGATCCTGTTGTGTTGAACCTTCAGGGTCCTAAACTTGGCACCCCCTTTCTCACTTGCTATGTGTGCTAGCTTCCGTCCACTGACCCTCACTGGAGTGGTCCCCTTCCTGGGCAGACCCCTGGCAGGCTCCCTGGTACTCACAGACACTGTTTTTCCTCAGGTTGCTCTGCCTTCAACTCCCTGGTCAGCATCCACTGGACGTCCTAACTCCGCACCACACTTCTGGTCCACTAGGCTGACTGCCTGTGACTACCTTCCTTGCTGACAGGAGGAGAGACAGCCGTCACCCTCCCCCCGGGACCTGGCTTCCTGCCCTAAGATGCCCTGTCACATGTCCCTTTGACTTTTATGACCTATCCCAGGATGCACTCCGGTTGTGCCCTCCCACTGGGACAGCCACAAAAGCCTGTGTGTCACTGGCTGGTTTTCCTCCACTGTCCAACTGGCTCCCCCATTGAACACAGCGGGGACACTCCCTCAGACCAAGTGAATCACACATGGACACATGTAAGAGGCAAAACTACTGATCAGGCTCCCCTGATAAGCAGATGGAGCAAACAATGCTTTTATCTAGCACCTACCGAGGAGGGTGCTACACGTACATTTGCCACCATGTACCACCATTAGTCCATACCACCATTCGTACATTTGCCACTATGTACCACCATTAGTCCATACCATCATTCGTACGTATGCCTTTATTAGTCCATGTACCATCATTAGTCCATACCACCATTCATACATATACCACCATTGTCTATGTACCACCATTAGTCCATATCACCATTACCCCTTAGTATGCCTCATGACTTCTGGTGAAAACACTGTTTCGTTTTCTCCACCAGGGTAAAGTAGAAGTAGAGGTTGGCAAGGAAGGGCTGCGATTCGAGAATGGCGCCTTCACGTATTATGGAGTTCCTTCTATTTTGACAACCATTTCTTCTGGTATGTTTTTTAAATTAGTCTTCATGTTCCACAGAAAAACTCACACATAAACTAGGAAGACAGAGCTTTTTAACAGAATTGTTGCAGTTATTAATCTTTTCCTTGTCTGTTCTATATGAATGTGTAGGAATATTTATCTATTGTGAGCGTCTTCTGGTGGTTCAGTGGTAACAATACCCGGATCATCACATGTTCATGTCCGCACTCTCTGAGCCAAAAACTCTGCGCTCTGCTCACTTGTAAGTTGCCATATTGCGCCAAGTCCTTCTTAGGAACCATCTTCTAGATACAGACCTTAGATTGTAGATGTCCTCTTATTGTAGCTTCAGCTTTATTTCTGTAATCTCGACATATAAAGGTTTTCTTAATTTTTAATTTCAGATAATGATGTGAGAAAAGTTGGAAGCTTGGCGGGTTCATCCTTCCTTTGTAAGTATGTCTGCGCTCAACAGCATGAATATCTTAGAGTATTGGTTGAAGAGGTTGGGTTGTGTTTCTGGTTATAGATGTCAATCAAACTGTGCCTATGGCCTGGCAGTCACCTTATCCAGGGGGCTGCCCAACGCTTGAATTGGATGTTCATCATGAGAGCCCAGACATGATGAGCTGAGCAATATTATCAGATGTCTGCATTTTCAGCACCATTCACAGAACCCAACACAAGGGGGGCTTACTGTATCAGTAAGTTATAATAAAGCTCCCCGTACACTGCAGAGATTGTGAGGGTTATACTGTACTTCAGTTGCTTTTCGAGTATTTTTATGCCTCGTTTCCACTGAGTGGTACGGTACGGTACGGTTCGGAACGGTACACATTGCGTTTCCACTGCCAATAGTACCCTTTCATGATAGGCGTGGTGTAGCAGGAAAGCTGTCATAGACAATTCTCTGTCAACCAATCAAAGTTCTGCAGAGTGTAGCTCCACCCTGTTGGTACGGTACTAATGTGCTTGGTACCCTAACGAAAGGGTACCAAAAAAGTGGTACGGTACGGTTCGGAATTAGGGTACCATTCATAATGGAAACGGCATAAATAGCGTACCGTACCGAACCGAACCGTACCAGAAAGCTCAGTGGAAACGAGCCATTAGAGATCCTTTCTCCATTAATCCCATGTAAGCAAAAGCATTGTCCTCTCCCGTCTTTTTACATTTTCGAGGTGAGCCAAAGTTGTTCATAAACGAGATGGTGGCCATAAGATGTGACATGGGATATATATAGCCATGAAACGTCAGCCTTTCTAGAGATGGTCCTGGCATAAACATACATTAGTGTTATGGACAAATGTGTATACACTGAGAGGGCACTGCCGGCACCAATTGTATCTTGTAACAGAATAGCATAACTTATTAAATAGAATAATTATTTAATATAATAACTAATAATATTTAACTAATCATAACTAATAATATTTAAATAATAATTTAATAAAAATAAAATAATAATATTTAAATAATACCTAATATTATTTAAATTAATAATTATTAGAATAACTTATTAAAAATGATTATATATACTATATATTTACTATAATCAGAGAGATAGAGAGCAACAGATAGTGAAATTGGCCAATTCTTGTTCTGCTGTCTCCATGACCCTCAATGTCTCTCTATGACCCTCCATGCCCTCTATGACCCTTCATGACTCCCCATTGTCCTCGGTGACCTTCAATGACTTTCTATGACCCTCTATGCCCTCTTTGACGCTCCATAACTCTCCATGGTCCTCCATGACCCTCCATTACTTTCTATGACCCTCCATGCCCTATATGACCCTCCATTACTCTTGTTGACCCTCCATGACTCTCCTTGACCCTCCATGATTCTCTATGATCCTCCATGATTCTCTAAGACCCTCCATGACTCTCTACGACTCTGACCCTCCATGGCTCTCTATGATGCCCCATTATTTTCTTTAACCCTTGATAACCCTTCATGTCTCTCCATGATCCTCCATGACCCTCTATGTCCCCGTGACTCCCTATGACTTGACTTGTGGATTAATGTGGTGTTTGTGAAGTAAAAGTTTTGCTCCCTGTCATGCATTGGAAGATAATGGTCGGAGATTAGTCAGTACAGAGATTTTCAACATGAGAGAATCTGTTTGAAAATGTATTTTGTTAACCCCACACACCAGAAAGCCCCTTCAGTGGATACATCTGCTCCATGACTAGTAAAGATCAGTGTAAAGAGTGCTATCATATCTCGGTGGTATAATTGCTATACAAGGTTTCAGTTATGAGTCACACTATTAGTAAAATATTCCATGAAAAGGGCCTTAGTGTGCATCAGAATGGTGTTAGGGGGCAAATTTAGAATTGTTCTTGAAGTCCTCGAATAGTAGGTCTACAGCTTGGAAAGGTGACCTTTAAAGTGATGTTAAATTTTATCTAGCAACAGACAATCCAAGGGGCATTTTATTATCTTTGTTAGTCAGAAAAGCCTCCCCTTTGCATCTGTCTGATCCTGATTTCACTTTAATGCTTAAAGGTTTAGTACATCTTTATTGGACATTTTCCAAAACCTCCCTTGCAAATTACATACCCCTCTTCTACCATACAAATAGTTGCTCCTGTCCCTCTCTGGTCCGGGTGTTGGAAGTATGCCCCAAGGGGCTCCCCCTTTGGGCTGGGCGTTAGAAGTATGTCTCCAGTGGCTCCCCCTCTGAGACAGGTGTTAGAAGTATGCACCCAGTGGCTCTCCCTCTAGGACAGCTGTTAGAAGTGTGCCCCCAGTGGCTTCCACTCTAGGCTGGGTGTTAGAAGTGTGCCCCCTGTGGCCGCTCTGGCTCATTCAAATACTGCACATGCACACTGTGTTTTCAGCCCTGTTTGAATGAGGCAGAGTGGCTGCTGGGGGCGCACTTCTAACTAACATCCGGCCAATCATGTTGTCAAGGGAGGATTGGAGTAAAACTTTGACACCAGATTTAGAGGAGATTGAATGAATGGATGTGGGGGGGGGGGGGGGGGGTCATTGTCTAATAAAGATTACAGCATTTTATTTGAAGTGCATTTTATAGACCTCAACATTTCTTGCATTGAACTTATTCTATTCTGCACACCTGTATGGACATACATGGGGAGCATTCGCTTTCCTGAGCCATTGTACGCTTACTATGATCGGTCTCGCGATCATCGAATAAAGTTGTATTTGCTTAATGCCTTAATATGGAAATCTGTTTCTCTCTTCGATAGGGGGGTTTAGGGCGATGGATTGCTTTATTGTCCCAATCACACTGTGGCCATCTAAAATAATCAGAAAAATTAAAGTGGATTAAGGTGACCCAATGACTTTTCTCATGTAGGCACAGAATAGATTTAGTAAAATGTATATACAGAATGGATGAATGGAAGAACATGATGGATATGCATGCTGGTGTGTGGTGTTGTTTTGTATATAGCCGGATTGAAGGAGAACAATGTTTAATAGAGTTCATTTCAATCCATTTGTGTTTAGAGTGTAGAGCCGATGCTAAGTTCTGCATTGTTTTATTTGGAATCCTAATATTTTATTAAAATGATTTGATTTTCTTTGCTTTCCTAACAGTGTTTATAAATCCTTTTTTGCTAATTTTGTTAATTACAACCCATTTTCAAGCTTTTGCCACTAACCGTCTTCTTGTGTGTTCTCCATATGGATAGATTTGTTACGATAGAATTGGCAGGATTCTCATCCATTGAGATCCCTCTTTCCTGTGTGTGCTCTGTATTTGTATTGCTCTCATCCCAATCTTACTCCCGGTTTTGCTCTGCCCTCCCAGTACCTGTGTCCGTATCTCGCACCTTCGCTTTCAGCAGAGGGGAATCCTTGGCTGGCTCCCCAGGTAATGTGTGCATGGCTCGACTTCCATCATGAAAATGGGTTGAATTCATATGGATATATGAATGTTCTCTGGAGCTGATCCCGATGTGCATGGAAACCCCCCCCCCCCCCCCCCATAGAAAAACTTTCATCAAGAAATCCCTGTCTTGTTACTTCAGTCTGTGTATTAATGATCATTTATGGATTACCCTGCAAAAAGACTCAATGTGAAGCTGGCCGTAACACTAATAAAATTTGGTTAAAAGATTTTCATTTTTAAAACATTAATTTAAATATTAGTAGGAGCTAGTAATGTATGGCCAGCCTAAAGAAGATGTCCTTGATTGTAGAGGGCTTCTGATATTCAGCCAAGTGACTCCTAGTCCTAGTGCTACATCAATTTTCACCTTGTTCTGCTGATGGGGAGCTCTTTGAATACCAGAGGATCAGACAGGGATGTACAGGCCAATTCTAGGTCAGCTGTACATTTGCATCAGTCCCCATTCACAAAGAGCTTACAATCTAAAGTACAAACAAATGGCAAATGCCCAAACCGATAACTGGCCTTAACAGCAAGGAGCACATGGAAGGGAGACGCATGTCAAACAACAAAGACAACTTACCAACCAGCCTGCAACAAACCAAATAGTCTTGTCTAAGAGTTCACGTTGAAAACAGGGGTTTCGTTTGCACACATTTGCAAATACATGTATAAGCTGCAGAGGCTGCGACAACGCGCCCCAATATTATCTGCAATCCTAACTAATTGAGATCCTTTCAAAGTGTTTTGGGTCAGTCAGGAAACAGTCTAGGAGTTTTGGTTTTTGTGGTTTTATTGAGAACTTGGATAGGAGAAGGGAATGAGAGGGATACTCCAACTTGAATAAACTATGCACAATTTGCTGAGACGACTAGATATAGCTGAGTGCGGCAAGGCCGCTGCTTCACCTTGTCACTGGCAGTGAAGAAGACATTACTGAACTGTATTAGATAAGCTGTACTGTACTGTAGAACACTCTTCAGGGCCCTTTTTGGCACCCCCTTTGTCCCTATTCCTCAGGGTTATTTACACGGCACCCCCTTTACTGTAACACTCTCTGTGTGATCTAGCTCCTTGATCCCCTGACTTCACTGGAGTGGTCCCCCTTCCTGGGCAAATCTACTGGGACTCACGGACACTGTTTTTCCAGAGAGACTGAGACACTGGATCTTCTGCAGCTCAGCTCCACACCTAGTTCACTAGGCCGACCTCCTAAGACCACCTTCCTTTCTCACAGCAGGAGGAGAGATAGCCGTCATTCTCCTCCTGGGACTCTGCTTCCCGCCAAAGATGCCCTGTCACATGTCACCTCAGTATTTATGGTCAATTCCATGATGTACTGCGATAGTGCCCTCCCACTGGGACTGCCATAAAACCTAGTGTGCCACTGGCTGGGTTTCCTCCACTGTCCAACAAGCTCCCTCATTGGATGCAGTGGGGACACTCCCTCAGACCCAGTGAATCACACCCAGAGACATGCAACAGGCAACCTGACAGATCAGGCTCCCCTGATAAGCAGAAGTAGCATTAGATGCGTTTACCTAGCACTTACCTACCTAGGAGGGTGCTAAATACACTATATTGCCAAAAGTATTGGGACGCCTGCCTTTTCATGCACTTGAACTTTAATGGCATCCCAGTCTTAGTCCGTAGGGTTCAATATTGAGTTGACCCATCCTTTGCAGCTATAACAGTTTCAACTCTTCTGGGAATGCTGTCCACAAGGTTTTGGCCATATAGTGTGAATTAGTGAGTTTAGGCTGGATGAACTTGACTGACCTGAACTCAACCTGATAAAACACCTTTGGGATGAATTAGAATGAAGACTGCGAGCCAGGCCTTGTCGCCTAACATCAGTGACGGACCTCACAAATGCACTTCTGGAAGAATGGTCATACATTCCCATTGACACACTGCTAAACCTTGCGGACAACCTTTCTAGAGGAATTGAAGCTGTTATAGCTGCATAGGACGGGTCAACTCAATATTGAACTCTATGGACTAAGACTGGGATGCCATTAAAGCTCATGTGCGTGATAAGGCAGGTGTCCCAATACTTTTGGTAATAGAGTGTATATTGACATGTGCCACCCTTCCACATGCTTCTTGCTGTTAAGGGCAGGTTGGGCAGTTGCCATTTGTACTGTTGGTTATTTGGTAAGGGAACACACTGGACACCTTCGCTGCCATTGTGCTATTTGCTGGGTGTCCAGTGCACCCTTGTGCCTTTAAGGAGGAGAGGGCTCCATCCAGGCATACTTGCCCTCAATCCAGGGATCCTCAAACTACTGCCCTCCAGCTGTTGCGGAACTACACATCCCATGAGGCATTGTAAAACTCTGAGATTCCCAGACATGACTAGGCATGATTGGAATTGTAGTTTCTGAACAACTGGAGAGCCATAGTTTGAAGACCCCTGCCTCTATCTATCTATTACTATATATGTGCTTCTACTATGAAAACCAAGATATCTAATAGTTAGGAGGTTTCAGGTGCTTGAAATGAAAAGTGTTACTTTGGTGACTTTTGTGGTATTAAAGTGGCAGGTGGACTTTATTGGGGGCACCTTCAGGTATTGGCTCTTATCTGTTTTTTTTCCAGAGCACCTGAGAACTTGAAAACCATTGAGGCAAAACCTCAGGGCACTCTATTGTGCAAATACTGACTCTAATTAGGAGCGGCAAGACAATATCCCACCTTCTGTACCTTGCTGTAGGCTTCTAAAAATGATGGATGGCCTCCCTGACCAAAAGCAAAAATACAGGAAAGGGTGCACCAAGTTGCCAAAACCTGAGTCGTAATTTAGTATACAAATATCACAGGTTTTGTGGTGCAGTGGAAGAAAATTAGAGGTATAAAGTCCAGCTGCCACTATATCTCCATGGTTGTAACCACAGACTTCAGATATGTAAGTAAAGCTAATCAGGCAGAGAGATAATCATCCCTCATTAGTAAACCCACCATTATAAAATGTAAAGTATGTGAACATTTCGATTCTTGCCTTATCCCGGTTGTTTTGCTTTAACCTGAAGATGTAGATTTTCATGGTTCACTCTTGGGAGGGATTGCTGTGAACTTGTATTATTTCTGCATTGCGATGATTAGTCTTCTCTGAACTCCTAGGTAGTTGTTTTCATCTAACCTGGTACATTTCCTTTGCTGTCCTTCTTTATCCTACTTTCTGTCCAATTTTCTTCTTTCTTTTCCTCCCTCCCTGGCTGTCCATAGTAAACAGATCCCCTTCTCGCTGCAGTGGCTTGAATCGTTCTGAATCCCCTAACAGAGAACGTAACGACTACGGGGGGAGCACCAACCAGCTCAGCAACAGCAACAACAACCTCTATGTCCCTGACTACTCTGTGCATATCCTCTGCGATGTTCAATACGTTAAGGTAAGCCACCATGAAAGATCCAAGATAAAGAGATTACTACCAATGACTCCTAAACCTATGAGTTTACTGACTTTAGAACTGCTGAGTTTACTGGCGTCTACTCCTAAACCTTACTGACTATGGTCCCGTTGAGTTCACTACCATCTATACCCAAACCTTACCGATCCTAGAAGGTCTGAGTTCACTACCGTCTACTCCTAAACCTTACCGACTATAGAACCGCTGAGTTCACTACAGCCTTCTCCTAACCCTTACCGACTATAGACCCACCCCCTAGTTCACTACCGTCTACACCTAAATCTTATCGGCTATAGAACCTCTGGGTTCACTACTGTCTATTCTTTAACCTTACTGACTATAGAACCTCTGAGTTCACTACCGTCCACTCCTAAACCTTATGGACTATTTGACCCGCTGAGTTCACTACCATCTACACCTAAGTCCTACCGATTATAGAACCTCTAAGTTCACTGCCATCTACTCCTAAGCCTTACAGACTACAAAACCGTTGAGTTCACTATCATCTACACCTAAACCTTACAGATTATAGAACCACTGAGTTCACTACCGTCTACTCCTAAACCTTACCGACTATAGAACTACTGAGTTCACTACCGTCTACTCCTAAACCTTACCGACTATAGAACTACTGAGTTCACTACCGTCTACTCCTAAACCTTACCGACTATAGAACTACTGAGTTCACTACCGTCTACTCCTAAACCTTTCCGACTATAGAACCACTGAGTTCACTACCTTCTACTCCTAAACCTTACCGACTATAGAACCTCTGAGTTCACTATCATCTACTTCTAAAACTTACCGTTTATAGAACTGCTGTGTTCACTACCATCTACTCCTAAATAGTGTTGAGCGAACACGGACTGTATTATTCGTGTTCGTACCGAATAATTGGATTTTTTGTACCCGAACACGGACACGGACACTTTACTGTATGTTCGGGTAAAAATCCGTGTTCGGTCGTTTTATTTCCGGGTTTTGCATGCTTTGGCGCTCTTTTCATGGCGGGCTTTCAACAGCCAATCAACAATCGTTTAACTGGTGTGCCTTAAGCCATCCCAGCCATGCCTGCAAATGTCTCAGTAGCTGTGATTGGCCGTCTGAAGCATGTGACCAAGTCTTTATAAGTTCGAGGCAGCCGCAGCGGCGTCATTATGCTGCTTAGATTCAGGGACAGAGCACACATCAACGTGCTGGCTGCTGATTAGGGAAAGATAGGCAGGAAAAAACCATTTGTGTCCGGATAGAATTGAGGGACAGGTCGGAGTGTTTAGGCAGGGCGAGTTGTAGGCATTTTAGGGATAGAGTCTGCTGAATTATAGGGTCAGTGTCTTCTACAAACTACAATCGATATTGCTGTGTGGGGGGTGGGGTGAATCTGCACTCAATCCTGATCTACGATCTCTTCTCAATCCTGTTAGGGACAGAGTCTGCTGAATTTTAGGGAAACTGTGTTCTACAAACTACAATCGATATTGCTGTGTGGTGTGGGATTGGAGATAGGCAGGTGTCAGTGATCCACATCCATTTTTCTGTGTGTGAGCTGCAGTGAACACAATCTTTTTGGGCTGCAGTGAACACAATCTTTTTGGGCTGCAGTGAACACAATCTTTTTGGGCTGCAGTGAACACAATCTTTTTGGGCTGCAGTGAACACAATCTTTTTGGGCTGCAGTGAACACAATCTTTTTGGGGTGCAGTGAACAAAATCTTTTTGGGGTGCAGTGAACACAATCCTTTTTGGTGTGCAGTGAACACAATCTTTGTGGGGTGCAGTGAACAAAATCCTTTGTGGGGTGCAGTGAACACAATCTTTTTGGGGTGCAGTGAACAAAATCCTTTTTGGGGTGCAGTGAACAACATCCTTTTTGGGGTGCAGTGAACACAATCTTTTTGGGGTGCAGTGAACAAAATCCTTTGTGGGGTGCAGTGAACACAATCTTTTTGGGGTGGAGTGAACAACATCCTTTTTGGGGTGCAGTGAACAAAATCCTTTTTGGGGTGCAGTGAACAAAATCATTTTTGGGGTGCAGTGAACACAATCTTTTTGGGGTGCAGTGAACACAATCTTTGTGGGGTGCAGTGAACACAATCTTTTTGGGGTGGAGTGAACAACATCCTTTTTGGGGTGCAGTGAACAACATCCTTTTTGGGGTGCAGTGAACACAATCTTTTTGGGGTGCAGTGAACACAATCTTTGTGGGGTACAGTGAACAGAATCTTTGTGGGGTGCAGTGAACACAATCTTTGGGGGGTACAGTGAACACAATCTTTGTGAGGTGCAGTGAACACAATCTTTGTGGGGTGCAGTGAACACAATCATTGTGGGGTGCAGTGAACTCAATCTTTGTGGGGTACAGTGAACACAATCTCATACTTCTGAAGGTTTGAGGGTGCTGCCTGTTCCATACTCCCCCTACTCCTCATCTAGCCTTTTAGGGGTACAAACAATAGTAATTGGGGCCTAGTGTGGTTGTGTACGTGTGATATACATACACTTTTTTGGGATCATATTTTCTATTCCGCTATTTAATCAAAAACCTTTGGGGATCAGTTAAATTGGGGGATAGTCTGTGTTGGTACGTGTGAGAGAGATCCACCTTTCCAAGTTGTTGGGGTTCATCTCATACTTCTGAAGGTTTGAGGGTGCTGCCTGTTCCATACTCCCCCTACTCCTAGCCTTTTAGGGGTACAAACAATAGTAATTGGGGCCTAGTGTGGTTGTGTACGTGTGATATACATACACTTTTTTGGGATCATATTTTCTATTCCGCTATTTAATCAAAAACCTTTGGGGATCAGTTAAATTGGGGGATAGTCTGTGTTGGTACGTGTGAGAGAGATCCACCTTTCCAAGTTGTTGGGGTTCATCTCATACTTCTGAAGGTTTGAGGGTGCTGCCTGTTCCATACTCCCCCTACTCCTAGCCTTTTAGGGGTACAAACAATAGTAATTGGGGCCTAGTGTGGTTGTGTACGTGTGATATACATACACTTTTTTGGGATCATATTTTCTATTCCGCTATTTAATCAAAAACCTTTGGGGATCAGTTAAATTGGGGGATAGTCTGTGTTGGTACGTGTGAGAGAGATCCACCTTTCCAAGTTGTTGGGGTTCATCTCATACTTCTGAAGGTTTGAGGGTGCTGCCTGTTCCATACTCCCCCTACTCCTAGCCTTTTAGGGGTACAAACAATAGTAATTGGGGCCTAGTGTGGTTGTGTACGTGTGATATACATACACTTTTTTGGGATCATATTTTCTATTCCGCTATTTAATCAAAAACCTTTGGGGATCAGTTAAATTGGGGGATAGTCTGTGTTGGTACGTGTGAGAGAGATCCACCTTTCCAAGTTGTTGGGGTTCATCTCATACTTCTGAAGGTTTGAGGGTGCTGCCTGTTCCATACTCCCCCTACTCCTAGCCTTTTAGGGGTACAAACAATAGTAATTGGGGCCTAGTGTGGTTGTGTACGTGTGATATACATACACTTTTTTTGGATCATATTTTCTATTCCGCTATTTAATCAAAAACCTTTGGGGATCAGTTAAATTGGGGGATAGTCTGTGTTGGTACGTGTGAGAGAGATCCACCTTTCCAAGTTGTTGGGGTTCATCTCATACTTCTGAAGGTTTGAGGGTGCTGCCTGTTCCATACTCCCCCTACTCCTCATCTAGCCTTTTAGGGGTACAAACAATAGTAATTGGGGCCCAGTGTGGTTGTGTACGTGTGATATACATACACTTTTTTGGGATCATATTTTCTATTCCGCTATTTAATCAAAAACCTTTGGGGATCAGTTAAATTGGGGGATAGTCTGTGTCGGTACGTGTGAGAGAGATTCACCTTTCCAAGTTGTTGGGGTTCATCTCATACTTCTGAAGGTTTGAGGGTGCTGCCTGTTCCATACCCCCCCTACTCCTCATCTAGCCTTTTAGGGGTACAAACAATAGTAATTGGGGCCTAGTGTGGTTGTGTACGTGCGAGATACATACACTTTTTTTGATCATATTTCCTATTCCGCTATTCAATAAAAACCTTTGAGGATCAATTGAATTGCGGGATAGTCTGTGTCGGTACGTGTGAGAGAGATCCACCTTTCCAAGTTGTTGGGGTTCATCTCATACTTCTGAAGGTTTGAGGGTGCTGCCTGTTCCATACTCCCCCTACTCCTCATCTAGCCTTTTAGGGGTACAAACAATAGTAATTGGGGCCCAGTGTGGTTGTGTACGTGTGATATACATACACTTTTTTTGGATCATATTTTCTATTCCGCTATTTAATCAAAAACCTTTGGGGATCAGTTAAATTGGGGGATAGTCTGTGTCGGTACGTGTGAGAGAGATCCACCTTTCCAAGTTGTTGGGGTTCATCTCATACTTCTGAAGGTTTGAGGGTGCTGCCTGTTCCATACCCCCCCTACTCCTCATCTAGCCTTTTAGGGGTACAAACAATAGTAATTGGGGCCTAGTGTGGTTGTGTACGTGCGAGATACATACACTTTTTTTGATCATATTTCCTATTCCGCTATTCAATAAAAACCTTTGAGGATCAATTGAATTGCGGGATAGTCTGTGTCGGTACGTGTGAGAGAGATCCACCTTTCCAAGTTGTTGGGGTTCATCTCATACTTCTGAAGGTTTGAGGGTGCTGCCTGTTCCATACTCCCCCTACTCCTCATCTAGCCTTTTAGGGGTACAAACAATAGTAATTGGGGCCTAGTGTGGTTGTGTACGTGTGATATACATACACTTTTTTTGGATCATATTTTCTATTCCGCTATTTAATCAAAAACCTTTGGGGATCAGTTAAATTGGGGGATAGTCTGTGTTGGTACGTGTGAGAGAGATCCACCTTTCCAAGTTGTTGGGGTTCATCTCATACTTCTGAAGGTTTGAGGGTGCTGCCTGTTCCATACTCCCCCCTACTCCTCATCTAGCCTTTTAGGGGTACAAACAATAGTAATTGGGGCCCAGTGTGGTTGTGTACGTGTGATATACATACACTTTTTTGGGATCATATTTTCTATTCCGCTATTTAATCAAAAACCTTTGGGGATCAGTTAAATTGGGGGATAGTCTGTGTCGGTACGTGTGAGAGAGATCCACCTTTCCAAGTTGTTGGGGTTCATCTCATACTTCTGAAGGTTTGAGGGTGCTGCCTGTTCCATACCCCCCCTACTCCTCATCTAGCCTTTTAGGGGTACAAACAATAGTAATTGGGGCCTAGTGTGGTTGTGTACGTGCGAGATACATACACTTTTTTTGATCATATTTCCTATTCCGCTATTCAATAAAAACCTTTGAGGATCAATTGAATTGCGGGATAGTCTGTGTCGGTACGTGTGAGAGAGATCCACCTTTCCAAGTTGTTGGGGTTCATCTCATACTTCTGAAGGTTTGAGGGTGCTGCCTGTTCCATACTCCCCCTACTCCTCATCTAGCCTTTTAGGGGTACAAACAATAGTAATTGGGGCCCAGTGTGGTTGTGTACGTGTGATATACATACACTTTTTTTGGATCATATTTTCTATTCCGCTATTTAATTTAACTGGGCCTCCATGCGAGACCTGTGTGCCTTGTTGCGCTGTTTTGAGTACTCCACCAACATGGCCAGTGGCAATGACGCCGTTCTCAGCTTAACTATCCCACTTCTATGCCTCCTTGAAAAAACAATTCGGGCGATGATGGAAGAGGATGTGGCACAGGATGAGGAGGAGGAGGAGGATGAAGAGGTAACATTTCCAAGGCTTTCAGGGCAGTCATTCGCAAGGGGCTCCGAGGGTGGGTTCCTGCACACGCAAACGCCAGGGACGCAATTGTCCAGCAGGGGCACAGTTCTGGAGGATGAGGAGGATGAGGAGGAGGAGGAGCTGGAGGAGGAGATGGAACCATGTTCACAGCAGGGTGGCACCCAGGCCAGCTCATGGCCATCACTGGTGCGTGGCTGGGGGGATACAGAGGACACGGACGATACACCTCCCACAGAGGACAGCCTTTCGTTGCCTCTGGGCAGCCTGGCACACATGAGCGATTACATGCTGCAGTGTCTCCACAACGACCGCCGAGTTGCCCACATTCTAACTTGTGCTGATTACTGGGTGGCCACGCTGCTGGATCCCCGTTACAAGGACAACGTACCGTCCTTAATTCACTCACTGGAGCGCGATCGCAAGATGCGCGAGTACAAGCGCACGCTGGTAGACGCCATGCTGCTGGCATTCCCATCTGACAGCGGGGCCACAGTGGAAGCACAAGGCAGAGGAGGAGGAGGAGGAGGTCGCCAACGCAACCAGGGCACCGCCAGCACCTCAGAAGGCAGGGTTAGCATGGCCGAAATGTGGAAAAGCTTTGTCAGCACGCCACAACAAACAGCAGCACCAGCAGCTCAGATGGAACGTCTTAGCAGGAGGCAGCATTTTACCAACATGGTGGAGCAGTATGTGTGCACACGCCTACATGTAGTGAATGACGGGTCTGCCCCCTTCAACTTCTGGGTCTCCAAATTGGGCACATGGCTTGAGCTTGCCCTTTACGCCTTGGAGGTGCTGGCGTGCCCTGCAGCCAGTGTATTATCTGAACGGGTATTTAGCACGGCTGGGGGCGTTATAACAGACAAGCGCAGCCGCCTGTCCAGAGACAATGTGGACAAGCTCACGTTCATTAAAATGAACCAGGCATGGATCCCACGGGACTTTTCCGTACCTTATGCAGAATAGCAATGGATACCGACCTTACCCACCCATTGTTCCATTTTTGCTCTTTCTCACTCTTTTGGGGTGTACCCTCATTTAAAATTTTTGAAAAGAAGCAGTGTTGGCTACCTCGTCCTCCTCCTCAGGGCCAGATTAATGTAGGGGCTATTGGAGCTGCAGCTCCAGGCCCCTACCTTTTATATAGGCCCCGGGTTGGCCATATTCACTGTTACCGCTCTTCTGTCACTTGTAAACACAGAAGTCTGGCTTCTATGCTCGCTTCCCCAGGCAGCACCCTCAGAACCTCCCCACACAGCGTGAAGGCCGGACAAGGAGGGACAGTTGGCGATGCATGGATGTGTTTATGGGCTTCAGAGACAGCATCCCATGTTGAATTAGGCATGCATGGCTGCACCCTTCCTCCTCTGGGTGCATGGCAAGGCACGGCCCTTAAGGCCCTTCAAAATCCTCAGCACCAAGCCCATGATGCTGTTAATCCGGCCCTGGTCCTCCTCCACCGCCGCTTCCACCTACACCGCCCATAGGTGTGCGCAGCCTATTGCATTAAGGTGTGCACCCCAAAGTTGAAATACACATGCATGTGTTTGCCAGCAGGGAGAGTAATGTATCGGGGCCATGTACCTGTAGGCAAGGAGAAATAGAGCAGAGCAGGTCCCAGGGAGATCTTTCCCATCTCCTCACTGGCAATGCTATGTGCCCTAGGTGATTAGGGTGTGCCCAGGCACACCCAGCACACCCTGTGCGCACGCCTATGTCACCGCCACATCCACCACCACCTCAACCTCCCTCCTACTCCATATGGGCCTCGTCCTTCAGAGATGAAGAAGAACATTGTTTTATTTTTCTGTTTTTTTTTTGTTGTTTTAAGTTATTTCCCTATCCACATTTGTTTGCAGAGCACTTGCCATGCTCTTAATTACGTTTTGCTGCCATTTGCAGCACTCTAGCCCTTTCCTTTGGTGTTTTAGAGCCATTTTAGTGCCTTAAAGTTCGGGTCCCCATTGACTTCAATGGGGTTCGGTGTCCGGGAAAAGTTCGGTAAAAGTCCGGGACACGGACCCGGACTTTTTTTTAAAGTTCGGCCGAACCCGTCGAACACGGACATCTAGGTGTTCGCTCAACCCTACTCCTAAACCTTACTGACTATAGAACCACTGAGTTCACTACAGCCTTCTCCTAAACCTTAACGACCATAGACCCCCTGAGTTCACTACCGTCTATTCACAAACCTTACCGACTATAGGACCTTGGAATTCACTACCGTCTACACCTAAATCTTATCGGCTATAGAACCTCTGGGTTCACTACTGTCTATTCTTTAACCTTACTGACTATAGAACCTCTGAGTTCACTACCGTCCACTCCTAAACCTTATGGACTATTTGACCCGCTGAGTTCACTACCATCTACACCTAAGTCCTACCGATTATAGAACCTCTAAGTTCACTGCCATCTACTCCTAAGCCTTACAGACTACAAAACCGTTGAGTTCACTATCATCTAAACCTAAACCTTACCGATTATAGAACCACTGAGTTCACAGCTGTCTACTCCTAAACCTTACCGACTATAGAACTACTGAGTTCACTACCATCTACTCCTAAACCTTACCGACTATAGAACCACTGAGTTCACTATCATCTACACCTAAACCTTACCGACTATAGAACTACTGAGTTCACTACCGTCTACTCCTAAACCTTACCGACTATAGAACCACTGAGTTCACTACCTTCTACTCCTAAACCTTACCGATTATAGAACCACTGAGTTCACAGCTGTCTACTCCTAAACCTTACCGACTATAGAACTACTGAGTTCACTACCGTCTACTCCTAAACCTTACCGACTATAGAACCACTAAGTTCACTACCGTCTACTCCTAAACCTTACCGACTATAAAACTGCTGGGTTCACTACCATCTACTCCTAAACCTTACCGATTATAGAACCACTGAGTTCACTACCTTCTACTCCTAAACCTTACCGACTATAGAACCTCTGAGTTCACTATCATCTACTTCTAAAACTTACCGATTATAGAACTGCTAGGTTCACTACCATCTACTCCTAAACCTTACCGACTATAGAGACCCCCTGAGTTCACTACCGTCTATTCACAAACCTTACCGACTATATGACCTTGGAATTCACTACCGTCTACACCTAAATCTTGTCGGCTATAGAACCTCTGGGTTCACTACTGTCTATTCTTTAACCTTACTGACTATATAACCTCTAAGTTCACTACCGTCCACTCCTAAACCTTATGGACTATTTGATCCGCTGAGTTCACTACCATCTACACCTAAGTCCTACCGATTATAGAACCTCTAAGTTCACTGCCATCTACTCCTAAGCCTTACAGACTACAAAACCGTTGAGTTCACTATCATCTACTCCTAAACCTTACCGATTATAGAACCACTGAGTTCACAGCCGTCTACTCCTAAACCTTACCGACTATAGAACTACTGAGTTCACTACCATCTACTCCTAAACCTTACCGACTATAGAACTACTGAGATCACTACCGTCTACTCCTAAACCTTACCGACTATAGAACTACTGAGTTCACTACCGTCTACTCCTAAACCTTACCGACTATAGAACCTCTGAGTTTACCACCGTCTACTCCTAAACATTACTGACTATAGCACCTCTGAGTTTACTACCATCTACTCCTAAACCTTACCGACTTTAGACCTGCTGAGTTTACTGATATTTACTCCTAAACCTTACTGACTATAGAACTGCTGACTTGTGTAGCTCCATGTTTGGAGGAAACATTTGCCATTTCAAAAAGGTTCTCCAAAGAACAAAGTGGCCGTGGTCCAATGATGTCACTTCTAAGTAAAATGTTACTTGTCCAATCCAGCAGATGTAAAGACCACCTACTAACTAAGCTTTGGTGGGAGAAATGCATTAGAGGGAATGATGTGTGGGCGGAGATCACTATTGGCGCTTTTCCACTGCATGGAACCGAACGGTTCGGCTCGCTTTTGTGCTTTTCCACTGCTGGTACTGCATGGTACGGTGTAGGTACGATTCGGTACGGTATGGTACGCCGGCGCTTTTCCACAGCATGGAACCGAACGGTACGGCTCTCAAAAACAGTACCACCTCGATTGTGGTTCCAACAGGTACCATACCCGGTACCATATCCCACAATCCTTTGCATGCAGTCACTACTAGCCACTGATTGGCCAGAGAATCCCACCCACGCCATTGTTATCCCACCCACTTAACTTTAGTACTACTTTAGTGGAAAAGCAAACCATACCGTACCGAACCGTTCCAACAACGTACCATGCGGTACCAGCAGTCGAAAAGCAAACCGGGCCGAGTAGAGCCGAGCCGGTACTTGCAGTGGAAAAGTGCCATAAGTCTGCGGGATGGAACTAATAAAGTTTTGCTTGAAAGTGACATCATCAGAGTGTGGCTACTTTGTTCTTTGGAGACAGTTGGACATGGACAGGTTCCTGGCCCGATACCTGAATACCCAGAGGTGGAAGGAGTTTGATGGCTTGGAGCGGTTGCAGTTGCTTTATTTTGAAAAACGTGTTCCAGATTAAGGACTTGCGCAGTATTGAGGAAGAGGGAATTGGGACAATTTTTGTAGTTGCAGCAGTGTTCACCAGTACATGTTGATGCAATCATTTCCAATACAAACGTAAAACACAAAAACTTACCAAAAAGCAACCTGCTGAATTAATAACACCCAAATAACAATAACTAAGCCACCATTTTCCTACACTGACCTATAAATATGAATTTAGCTGAAGCTAAACTCTGGACCTGCCCTGTTTTCTTTTCTCACTGTTTTAAAACTGATCTCCAGACACAAAGCTGACACAGATGACATACTTGGGGTATTCATATCTTCACAGTATGAACCTTCTTCCTGACCAGAAGTCTGTCTTTTCTCCTCCAGATTACAAGGCAGCAGTACCAGAATGCACTGACTGCCAGCCGGATGGACAGTTCTCCCCAATCTCCTGATATTGAAGTGTTCAGTGATGGAGAATCAGTAAAAGTGACAAAGTACCAGCGAGTGTCTGAATCTCCGAAGGAGGACACGGTCACCACTCTGCTCAGTGACAGGAACTGCAACTTGGGTAAGATTTGCCATTTGCAGCTCATTCATCTATGGTATGTCTCCTCTTATACAAATGTAAAATTTTGCTCCTCTCAAAATGAAAAATAAATGATAATGCTTACAAGAAGCAAAGCTTAAATAATAATGTGCAGCACTAACAATAAGTGATATACAGACCTTTTTTTCTCAGAGAAAAGGTGCAGGAACTCCCCCTTTTAAAGCTTCTTATCTCCGCTCCCATACCCACCTCTGGGCAACATCCCTTGGTTCTGCCCCCTACCCACCTCTCAGTACCGCCCTTTTTTAGAGAATATAGAACCAAGTAACATTTTATGGTGATAAGTAATTTGTATGGAATTTGTTAACAACAAGAAAAGTAGTAAAGTAGAGTAGTAAAGTATTGCAGCCAGCAGCAATAGATCCTTTCCAACGAAATGAAAATGGATCCCAACAACAATAGACTCGGGCAACAACAACAGATTTCCCAGCATCAATAGACTCTCCAACAGCCAGCAACAATAGACCACTTCCTCAACAATAGTTCCCCCACCAACAATAATAGATTGCCACAAAAATAAATGCTCTCCAGCAACAATAGATCCCCCAACAGCCAGCAAGAACAGACCCCTCTCTCAACAGTAGATCCCTTCCAGCAACAACTAAACCCCACCAGTAACATAAGCCCCCCCCCCCCCCCCCCCACAGCAGCAATAATGACCTCCATCATGCAAAAATAGATCGCCCTCCTGGAACAATAGAGCCCCCCAGCAGCCAGCATTAACAGACCCTCCAGCACCCCTTGCCATTACATACATTCACTGCTGAAGGTGCCGGAACTGCGTTCCCCCGCGTTCCCGCTGAAAAAAAAAGCCCTGGTGATATATATCAGTACCATAACAAAGGTAAACATTAAAATGATGCAAAACAATCTCCAACCATATACTAGGGACAAAGTCCGCAATAAATATAAATAATAATCCGTGAAAAAAGGGTTTGAAAAGGTTGAACCAAGTAGTGAATACAAAAAAAAATCCAATATTAAGGTGCTAAACCCGGAGTGCACCACAAGTCCCAGCAGGAATCAGATGTTCCAGACAGCTCTTCCAAACGTAAAGTAGGAAGAAACAACACCCGTGAAACAAGAGTTAAATGGGCTGCTTACCAGAGATCCGTGGCCATTCAAACTAATGAATTGGCCCCAAACCGCAGTGTATTTAGCACTTATGCAGGGTCCCAAGTAAGCACTCCTCGCATCCGGTAGACGCCATGAGAGGTCAATCATAAATGGCACATGGATGAAAGATAAGGGGAAGGAGACACATAGCATAATCCAGATAATGGTATAAAAAGCTTTATTAAAATTGCATCTGGCCAGACGTGACGTCAACACGCCCCCCTATTCGTGCCAGCTTTGATTGTGTCTACAAGGACGCGGGACGCCGCGACTCTCCTACCACCACCGAGGACACCTTTTAATGCGACCATGCATGTTTTTTATGTTTTTTTATACCATTATATGGATTACGCTATGTGTCTTCTTCCCCTTATCTTTCATCCATGTGCCATTTATGATTGACCTCTCATGGCGTCTACCGGATGCGAGGAGTGCTTTCTTGGGACCCTGCATAAGTGCTAAATACACTGCAGTTTGGGGCCAATTCATTAGTTTGAATGGACAGGGATCTCTGGTAAGCAGTCCATTTAACTCTTGTTTCACGGGTGTTGTTTCCTCCTACTTTACATTTGGAAGAGCTGTCTGGAACATCTGATTCCTGCTGGGAAGCATTGTCATTAGTTTATAGAATAGCAAACCTGTGAACATATATTATTGCATTGAAGAGAAGGGGGGGGGGGGGGGGACAATGGCAAGAATAATCCCCATAATACAAAATAAATACAGACCTTAAGATTACGAAGGCCAAAACTGTTTTGTAGAACCGCAATATTTAAAATTGGCTTCAAAAAACCCAATAAAGATTTTTTGGGAAAAAAATAAATAAATAAAATTGGCAGAAAAGAAACCCCCGTCACATTCAGGTCTAGTTGTCTCCCAGAAGTCTACCGCATGGGCATCACCCACCAGGATCACTAGAGAATTCCGCCACAAGCGGCGGCTAAGGCACAGAACCTCACCAGAGGCTGAAAACAAGACACCAGAGTAGGTTTGAATGTATGGTATATGTTATATGTTATTCCTACCCCAATATAAACCTCCCATAATGGAGTATTAAAGGTATATTTATTTATAGGGTTGCTTTAGAGAAGACGGGCTGATTACTGATATCTGATGTATTTTGTCTCACCAGCCACCAGCAGGTCAGATGGTTTAAAAAGTCCGAACGACTCTGTGTTCCTACACATGGATGATATCCCTCAAATAAAGGAAGAATTTGCAGACACAGATAAGTGCATTACCAGTACGTGTACCGAAAATCGGGTATTTTCTTTTTCATCAAAAGTGAAGCTAGAAGTTTGATGTGTGATGTAGCCTTTATGTTATGCCCATGGACATTACATGATGATCTCAGCCAGATCAGACATCTGATGTCACAGAGGCAGAGCTGGTCACCCCAAACAAGTGTTCATGGGGGGAAAGTGATCCAGATGGGTTAGAAAGCCTTGGCTTAGCATATACAGCTGCAAGAAAAAGTATGTGAACCCTTTGGAATGATATGGATTTCTGCACAAATTGGTCATAAAATGTGATCTGATCATCATCTAAGTCACAACAATAAACAATCACAAGAAACAAATAAGGTGAAACCACCCTTCTCCTGCGCTTGGTATCCAAGCCCCTCGACCACACTCCTCACGGGACTGACAACTGGCTTCTCAAATGGCTAAAGTCTTGCTGCCCTTGTCGGACTGGGGTCGTCCACCGATACTAAATGCAAAAAGAACAAAGAAAGGGCGCACCGACCTAGCGCTCTGAGGAAGAGGCTAAGCCTCGAAACGCGTCAGTCATCTCATCGGTCATGGACGACTATATGGACTAAACACGGACATTTGAGCAATCCAGCTTGACACGCTTTATTTTTATCTGCGTCTGTGAGTAGCCATTTTTATAAGTTACTTAAATAAAGCCCTTTATTGAGGATAATGCGCTAGGTCGGTGCACCCTTTCTTTGTTCTTTTTGCATTTAATAAACAATCACAGTCTGCTTAACCTAATAACACACAAAGAATGAAATGTTGCCATGTTTTTATTGAACACACCATGTAATCATTCACAGTGCAGGTGGAAAAAGTATGTGAACCCCTAGACTAATGACATCTCCAAGAGCTAATTGGAGTGAGATGTCAGCCAACTGGAGTCCAATCAATGAGATGAGATTGGAGGTGTTGGTTACAGCTGCCCTGCCCTATAAAAAACACTCACCTGTTCTGGGTTTGCTTTTCACAAGAAGCATTGCCTGATGTGAATGATGCCTCGCACAAAATAGCTCTCAGAAGACCTACGATTAAGAATTGTTGACTTGCATAAAGCTGGAAAGGGTTATAAAAGTATCTCCAAAAGCCTTGCTGTTCATCAGTCCATGGTAAGACAAATTGTCTATAAATGGAGAAAGTTCAGCACTGCTGCTACTCTCCCTAGGAGTGGCCATCCTGTAAAGATGACTGCAAGAGCACAGCGCAGACTGCTCAATGAGGTGAAGAAGAATCCTAGAGTATCAGCTAAAGACTTACAAAAGTCACTGGCAAATGCTAACATCCCTGTTAGCGAATCTACAATATGTAAAACACTAAACAAGAATGGATTTCATGGGAGGATACTACAGAGGAAGCCACCGTTGTCCAAACAAAACATTGCTGCACATTTACAGTTTGCACAAGAGCACCTGGATGTTCCACAGCAGTACTGGCAAAATATTCTGTGGACAGATGAAACCAAATTTGAGTTGTTTGGAAGAAACACACAACACTATGTGTGGCGAAAAAGAGGCACAGCACACCAACATCAAAACCTCATCCCAACTGTGAAGTATGGTGGTGGGGGCATCATGGTTTGGGACTGCTTTGCTGTGTCAGGGCCTGGACGGATTGCTATCATCGAAGGAAAAATGAATTCCCAAGTTTATCAAGACATTTTGCAGGAGAACTTAAGGCCATCTGTCTACCAGCTGAAGCTCAAAAGAAGATGGATGTTGCAACAGGACAATGACCCAAAGCATAGAAGTAAATCAACAACAGAATGAAAGAAGAAAGAAGAAAATACACCTTCTGAAGTGGCCCAGTCAGGGTCCTGACCTCAACCCGATTGAGATGCTGTGGCATGACCTCAAGAAAGCGATTCACACCAGATATCCCAAGAATATTGCTGAACTGAAACAGTTCTGTAAAGAGGAATGGTCAATAATTACTCCTGACCGTTGTGCACGTCTGATCTGCAACTACAGGAAACGTTTGGTTGAAGTTTTTGCTGCCAAAGGAGGTTCCACCAGTTATTAAATCCAAGGGTTCACATACTTTTTCCACCTGCACTGTGAATGTTTACATGGTGTGTTTAATAAAAACATGGCAACATTTCATTCTTTGTGTGTTATTAGTTTTAGCAGACTGTGATTGTCTATTGTTGTGACTTAGATGATGATCAGATCACATTTTATGACCAATTTGTGCAGAAATCCATATCATTCCAAAGGGTTCACATACATTTTCTTGCAGCTGTAGATGCTGTACATCAAGTTTTTCCTGTTTATTAAAAGTTCATAACATGTTCTACCCTTAGGTGATGAGTTTTCTTCTTTTTTTTTTCAGTGTCTATAAAATATTTTTCTCTATCGCCCACTGAGGGACACAGCTTGATGACATTAAGCAGCATAGGGCTATACTCAGGCCCGGACTGGGACAAAAAATAGACCTAAGCATTTTAGACTGAGCAGCCCTTTTTTAAAAATAAAACAAATTACAAGAATAATAACAAGAAGAATAAAGACAATATCTGGCTATGCCCATAGTGTATCCTAAGCACGTTGTGAATCCTACTATCGTCCTCCGACGGGTTGCCTAGGCAACCAGCCTACTGTCCGTCCCTGAACGCCGGCATCTGCACTAAGCGTCACGAAAGGTGACACACTGCAGCGGGAGGATTACTCAAGCAGAGTAAAGCCCCGTACACGCACAGATAGTTGGCCGTAAATTGTCGGCCAACGTCCGATCTGCCGATTGTAGGCTTGTTAGTATGATGCTTCCGACAACCAACTGCGAATTTTCGGCCGAAAAAAATCTGGTGTGCATGCTATAAAATTTTTGTTGGCCAACAACAGAACTGCCGATTGTTCCTCAGTCAGTACAGATTTCGACAGACAAAAATCAGATGAGCAAGACTGGGCATGCTCAGAGAAGAAAAAACACACAGAAAGTCAGCCATCACATGACATCACTTCTGAAGTTGGTTTTTGTTGGCCAACAAAAGTCCAGTGCAAGTCTAGAGCACATTTCAACCAACAAACAACACTGGACAAAAGACGGCCGATCGGTCGGCCAACAATCTGTGCGTGTGTACAAGGCTTCAGTTCCTGCCTTTGTCACAGTCCCCCCTGGGAGGCCCGCACCAGACCTTATATGGAACAAGAATACAGAATCTGGCTATGCACATTGCGTAACAGATTCTGTTTTCTGTCTTCTTCCTCCAGATTTTTGCAGGCAGCTACCACAGAGCATCCGCATCATGTTCCAGCACTGAGGCCAAAGGGAGGACCCGTCGGGGAGGACTCAGAGTTTTGCTCGGTTGGTGTCACTCCCTAGAGGCCCACATTGCTCGCAACAGACAGAGACCCTCAGGTGAGAGTCAGGCTCATGATATATGCGATATAATCACATATTTTGTGTCGCGGTTCTCACCCTCTGGAACACGCTGTCACATTAGCCAGCTCTTGTAAGGGCATGTGGCCCCAGCCCACGAGGCAAAAGCCTGGTGTGCCCTATGGCCAGTCCAGACCTGGTTACACTGCTGCCTCCAGGAGAAATGGACACCTAGGCACAAGAAACCGAAGGTTAGCTTCCTAGAGGCTTTAAACCCTTTGATTTCACACCTGCTAGGTTTCACTTAGTGTCTCCAGTAGAATGGATGTCTCCTTCCTCTCAGCAATGTCACATGGACCTACGTTCAGTCATTCAGGGATTGTACAACCAAGGGGTTATAGTTCCCATTCCCCCAACCCAAAGATGTAAGGGTTTTAACTGTTTTGAACCGGTTTACAGTTTTGAAACCCAAAGGTTACCCTTATCCCCATCCTGGCTTTGCAGGCTCTCAAAACCCCTGTATGCCCTTAGAATTTTCAGATGGAATCTATTCTGCCTGTTATTGTCTCCCTTCATCATGGAGACCCCTTGGCATCTATCAATATGAAGGATGTTTTTTTATACATTTTTTTCTTCAGCGGTCACCAGGTCACTAACAATTTCTTCACTTTGCTCTGGGTGAAAACTATGACGGCTTTACCTTGACCCAGAGTAAGTTCACAAAGGTCTTTGCACTGGTTGTGGGCTTTCTTGCTCTCTGACATATTCTGGCCATTGGATATTTGAATGATCCGATGCTACCAGAGCAACACAAACAAAAGATTTTCCAGCACACTTACCAGCCAGCCTGCAAAACAACCAAATTGACCGTCTAACAATTTACCTTAAAAACAGAGGGTTTTGTTTATACACATTTGCAAATGTATGCATAAGCCGCTATGACCATGCCAAAGGACCTCTGTATATACTGTGGTCCTAACTCTATAATTTCCAGAGTCTCCTAAGTAGGAGCGCATATATACTAATTGATAGATTAAGAGCAGCTGTGTCTGGAGGGAGCCCACCCCTCCTTAAAGACACAGGGACACATGTAATGCCCAGCTACCAGAGCAAACCTTTCTGACCTTGGACTTCAATACGTCAATTACACTGCAGACCTTGGACTAATTTAGATGAATCTTGAATGCCAACCATGAAGTCACCTCTAGTTCTGTCACATCACTTGGAGTACTTGGGCTGTTCTTTCTTTCTCAGGTGTCTTTTCTGTCTGTATATAGTAGAAACATAGTGCAGCGCAATCCTAGTGGTATATTACTAAATCATGTAATCGATCATGCAGAGTCCCAATGATAACAGGTGTCCATATAAGCAGGTAGAATCTCCATTGTTAAGTGGTCCTATGGCAAATCCATAAGGTTCTTGTTTCCACGAGTGCTCATGCAAACCCACCACCTGTTCACACTGCCGCTCACCTTAACAAAGAGACCCTACAGGGTCAACCAGCATGTCATCTCAAAAATAAAGCACATCCTCACACTTCCTTCCTTTAGCGATATCAATGATTGCACCTCCGATGCACTGTCAGCTCCTCAAGCAATGTTACCAATATGTATAGGAGAAAAGAAAAAACGATCTAATGCTCTCTGTAAGCAGTCAAATAATCTTTAATCCTTGTATGATAAACAACTCACATTTGTGAAGAGAATACAGTGCATATCTGCAGAGTTTGTGAGCGAGCGTGCATCAGATCCACCAACCTGGAAGAGTGAGAGACGGCCGCGGGTCACGTGACGTCCCCCGTACGCGTTGCGTCTGTAAAAGTAGGCGGGACTTCTTTTCTGTCTGATCTTTTTCTCTGGCCTCTTCGGGTATTTGAACATGTTGTTACCCTCTGCGGCCCTGTGGGATTTAAACCTGGTTTGTTACAAAACCCAGTTTGAACCCATGTGGGACAATTCTTTGATATTGTTAACCTGTAAGGTTGACTTTCTTGAGGCCAATACTTGGGCTAAAAGGGACTTTAAATCTCCACATGGTCCTGTAAGGAGCCTCTTTTGAATTTATACAAAGACAAGGTTGTTTTAATACCAAGGACATTGTTTTGGCTCAACTTGGTCTCATCATTTCACCTTAAAGCTGGTATTGTGTTACCTTTGTTTTGTCGCCTGAAGGAAATCTCTCTCCATTGTTTGGGTGTGGAGAGGGCCGTTAGGGTTACCTCTCGTCGTCAGCTTCTTTTAGGACAGAGAAATTCCAGTTTTTCAGGATGTCCTAAAAGAGGTTCTTCGGCTTCCAGGTCCACAATTTCTAAGTGGATTAGACAGGCTGTCAACAATTTCTAAGTGAATTAGACAGGTTATCGTTCAAGCCTATGAGTTCCATGCTAAAGTGCCTCCTTCTCTGGTAAAGCCCATTCCACTAGGGCAGGGAGTACCTCCTGGGCTTTTCAGCATCGGGCCTCATTGCCTCAGATCTGTAAAGCGGTGACCTTATTTTCTCTTCAACTCTTTTCTAAAATGTAAAATAAGGATGATATATCTAACTATGCTAGTTTTTGCTAAAAGGTTCTGCATGCGGTTGGTTAACTCCCTTGATTTTTCCTTGTTAAGGGATTTTTCTTGTTGGGCTGGTCCACCTGTGTTTTTTTGGACTGCCCGCTCCCTGTTTGAATGTTCCTACATTGTTTAATTTAACCAAGCTGTGTGCATCAATGGATGATGGAGAAAATGGGAGTTTTGTTCTCAATATAAAACCCCTTTCTCAGAGTCTATTAAGACACACATCTCCCTCCTTTATTGGCCATTTTATCTCTTTGGTCTGCTTGCTACAACTGGAATACTATATACAGTATGGTGACAAAATCCTTGATAAAGGCTAAGATTGAAATTAAGCCGAAACGCGTTGGATGCTTTTCGGATGTTTTCTCTGCCTGAATTCCAAGCCTCCCAAAGCATTGAACAACAGAGAAATATGTTCCAAAAAAGTCACCATACCACCTTATGTCACAAATCTTCAATACCTTTCTTCACATCTTCACCTTGGGTCTCTAACCCAACACCAAGCAATGTATAAATCTTTATTTTTATCTAAATAAACCAACGTTTATTTTATTTATATACTTGTATAAATCCTTACTTGCCCATAAAGTCCCAACTTTTCTTTGGTTTGAGGCACCAAAACAATCCTACAATAGTGTACAATATCCAGCAGGACGGCTCATAACACTGCTGCCGATGATCCAATCTCTATACCCAGGCTCTATCATAGAGGTATATAGGTCGTATATGGTTTTTAAGGAAGGAAGGAGAGTCCACATAGCGTGAATCCCTAAAATTATGCCAGTTTATTAAAAACAATTATTAACTAACATTTTTAAGTATCCACCCGACACAAGGGAACAAACGCCTTCTGTTCTGTGTGTCTATCCCGCCTCCGGCTGTCAATCCGGAGCCGCGAGTGCAATTCTGACTTGCGCTCCGTGAGGTCGTCGAATGATGAAACCAGTCGGGCGGGGCTAGGACGTTAGATACCATCGCGCATGTCAGAATCACACTCGTGGCTTTGGATTGACAGCCGGAGGCGAGATAGATCGAGATATGGCCTCTTGGTGAGTCAGTTTGGGGTGATCGGTGGAGGATCGCACAGATTTGTTTGTGGAAGATTTTTCACATCATTTATTTGCACTTTTTGGTTTTCCTTTTTGGGACTTTATGAAAAACGAGATAAACCGTTTATGCAGTCCCTGACTTTTGGATTATTATACGGCGGTCTTTGGACTTTGTATGCTCAGTATATGCTTTCCATGCACTTTTTGATTTACTTATATTAATTAGTAGTTTTATATTTTTATATGAAGCACTTATTATTTTCTGTGTTGCACTGAATTATTGCACTTTTGTCATTGTTTACGGATTCGATTATTTAGGGTTGCAATAGTACTTTAGGGAGTTATTTGGATTAAGTAAAAAGTTTTGACACAATAGGGGATCATTTGTAATTATCGCTGCTCCATTAGACTAGGGAGGGTAGATCTGCGCTGACTGATTTCTTTATCATCAATAAAAACCTGACAGAGGTCCCAACCTTTCTATTCTCTACCCAAAGCTGAAAAAAAATTAAATTTTGCTCAAAGATATTTTATCTTCCTTTCCCTGGATGGCAGTGACAGGCAGGGCCGGGACAAGGAGTGGGCAGGAGGGGAAGCTGCCCTGGGCACTGTGGTATCAGGTAAGTGGGGGGGGGGGGCACAAGGAGATTAGGGGGAGATGATTTTTGGGGGAAGCAGGGGATTAGAATTTTCCTAGGTGGGCAAATTTGGGGAGGTGTGCTAAAAGTGGTGACTTGGGGGATTTGTGTTAGGAGGGGGGATGGAGGAAAAAGATTTGTGTCAGGAGGGGGGATTTGTGCTGTAAAAGTAATATGTTAGAGGGTATTTTTTTTTTTTATTGGTAGGGGGGATTTGTGCTTTTAGGGATGACTGAGGGGTACTTGTGCTGGAAGGGGGGATTCGGAGTGATGGGAGAGGATCTGTGCTTGGAGGGAAAATTTGAGAGGTAGAGAATTTTTACTGGCAATTTTTTTTTTTTTTTTGGGTGGGAATTTGTGCTGGGGGCTAATGGGGAACGAGAGGATTTTAGCTGGGAGGATGGGGAGGCAAAGATGTGTGCTGGGAGGGGGAATTTCAGCAGGGGGGCAAATTTATACTGGGCAGAAGGGGAATTTTTGCTTAGGGGGAGAGCATGCAGATTAGTGCTTGATTTTTTTGGAAGAGAGGGGATTTTTGCTGACACATAATGCTCATACATCTTGGGGGGGGGGGGCAATTTGGCATGTTCGCCCTGGGCTCTAGATTACCTTGTCCCAGCACTGGTGACACGGAATGTGTTTGTCTACAGATGCAGATAATTGGGGAGTCAGCGTGGACACGGAGCACCCCTGTAATGAGATGATTGTCAGCTGTACGACAAGCAGCACCGAGGAGAAGCTGGGGAAGAAACTACTTCGAACTTTGAGTATGTGAACTTTATTTATAACAGTGAACACACAGAAAATCCCTAAATGTATATCATCAGGTGACACTGTCATCAGCAAAAAATAAAATCCTCTAAAGTGGTTTCCTACAATAGAGGAGGTTTTATACTCTCCTCTTTGGGGACTTGTTTCTCCTTTCTTCACCCAGTTTAAGTGCTATAACTTGCACCAGAACCCCCAGAATCCAACCCTTCCAGGAGTGTCAGATGACCCCCACCCCACCACATACTGGTTTTATCCAACGACCTCCTACATCACTACAGGACATAAAAGTGATGCAGATGTCAGATAAATGAACCACAGAGCATGAAGGGGTATTCCTGGCACTCCTTGAATGCCTGAATATTCTGGTTGGTGCAAGCTATAACATTTGAATACAAGGAAAGGCGGGAGATATGGGCAGCTGCAGAGAGGTGAGTGGAATAGTTCTTTCTCTAGCGCTCATTGACAGACGTAGTCCTCGGTGATACACCACCTTCGGGTTATGTTGCCTCCACAGGAGCAGGACTAGACAGGAAATTAAAAAGCTCTGGCCACACCCTAGGGGCAGTCCCAGAGGGTATATCCTCTCTCTCTCTCTGCCTCAGCAAATCAGTTATTTTCTGTCTAGTTAGGAGTAAGGACCTAGATACCTTGCTAGGATCTTAGGTCCTGGCAAGATTTTTTTCTTAAAGGATTTTTTAGACAGCTTTTTTTCTCCAGTGTTCCTGTGAGATCTTCAAGCAAGAAAGCTGAACTGGGCGACGGGCTGGATGTTGAGATCCGGTGGTCACCCCAGTTCAGCCTACGAGCGCGTGCAGGCCATAGCTCCGCGCTGGGTCGGCCGCGACAAAGTCCCATTAAAGGACTGACCCCGCGAGTTAAACGTCTCGCTGAAACGCCAAAGACCATGAGTCACGGCGTCCATATCGGTCGACAGCCCTCCCGCCCCGGTGGAGAGGGGTACTGTCAGGAGTTGGTGCCCGCCTGGTTCCGGTATGGTGAGTAGTATGTTCCCCCTTTTCCCCTGACGGGTCTTGTGGTGAACGCGGGCCCCTCTCTGTATGGTAAGATAGAGTCCCTCTCTATCCTATAAATGACACAGATCCTCCTACTTTGAGTGTGATTTTATGTGCAAAAAGCCAGGAGGCTTGGTTTGGGAGCTAACAATCTAATTGTATACATGTTAAAAAGATTATAATCTGTGGCATTCTGGGAATCTTACGGTGATAAGAATAAGCTACCTACCAGTCAGAAGCCACGGACATGTAGACTGCCTTCCTAATCAGATCTCCAGCTATTAGCAGGCCTCCCGAATGGCCATGCGGTCCGCCAGGGCCGGTACCGCCAACCACGCCAAATCCCCATGCAGAGAGAGTGTTGTGTGCCCTGCAGCACACCGCTATTCAGTACAGGCCGCCGCCATTTTTTTTGCTGGATCGCACGAGCCGCCATTTTGGCGTAGCCTCGTGTCTCCAGCATGGGGGCGGCCATGTTTGAGGTGATCCAAACACCTCGTGGAGCTAGGGGAGGCGCCGGAAGGCGTGCAGAGGGGCGGAGCCGCCTCCTTTCTTCCTGGGCAGCCAGCCAAAAGACTTCCTGTTTGTCAAGACAGCGCTGGAACCTGTTGCAGTTAAACTCTGAGCATCAAGTGGTGAGCCTGGGGGTCTATCTCTCTCTCTCGATCGATAGGGATCCCTAGCAGGTAACACTAAGGGGCTTTTTGTGGCGCTGGGGGTCTGAAAAAAATAAAAAATAAAAAAAAAAAGTTTTTTATTTTTGAATTATATTATCCAGGAAGTGACTGGAATTATCATGGACCCTGCCACACAAATTCCCCCACCTGTTTCCCTCGAGGGGGCCACGGGACCCGCCGGTGCACAGAGTGTAGAGTCATTTACAGCAATTTTGGAGTCTATGGTGGCTCGGGTGGAGGCGGCCTGTCAGGGACGGGGGTCAAGGAAGCGACCCCCACCTACCCCTATACTATCTGACACCTCTGACTCTGATTCAGAGATGGTCACTGCAGTTGCAGGTTCCTCTGCAAAGGCTGTTATCCCAGGTAAAGCCCCCTCAGACAGTGAGGAGGACGTTTCTTCTCCCGCTATAATTCAGGAAGAAGCATTGGTGGACGCACTAGTTGTGGCAGTGCAAGAAACCTTAAAACTTGAGGCTTTACCGGCAGAGGCAACTGAAACAGAGATTCCTTTTGGTACTAATAAGCCCATCAAAACGGTGAAGGTTTTTCCTGTACCCAAATGTTTCGGTAATCAGATTAAAGGAGAATGGGAGCATTCTAAACGTACCTTTACTATTTCCAAGCGTATTGCTAGACGCTATCCGTTTGAGGAATCCATCATTAAGAAATGGACGGTACCACCAGTGGTGGATCCACCTATTTCCAGGCTGAATAAGGCCACGGTTATCCCAGTGGAGGACACTTCGTCCTTTAAGGATCCGGTGGATCGAAAGATGGAAGCAGAGTCCCGCACCATCTTCTCTCTGATAGGGACCTTAGGGGAAAAGATATTCCCCAGGAGACATCTGATTTGATGGAACAGATTATACAAGGCTACAGTTTATCTGTGACGCAGCCTTGGACACTACTCCCTTATTAGGGCATGCATCTAAGTCAGCGGTGATCCTCAGACGTCTGCTGTGGTTAAAATGCTGGTCAGCTGACCTAGGTTCCAAAAAGACCTTGACAAATCTCCCTTTTCAGGGGAATCGTCTATTTGGGGCCAACCTAGATGAAATCATCAAGGATGCCACTGGGGGCAAGAGCACTTTTTTGCCACAGGCTGCTAAAGCTAAGGGACCTCGCAACAAGCGAGGACCTTTCTTTACCGCCCATAAAGGGCGCCCGGCTGGTACTAGCGGGAAAGGCAAGACTCCTCCAGGAGGGTTCAAGAAGGGCTGGTCGGACAAGCAGAGGACCAACCCAGCCAAACCCGAAGCAAAGGAGTACACAGCCTGAAGGTGCGCCCCCACCCGGTTTCAGGGTGGGGGGACGTTTTCACCGGTATTCAGGACATTAGATCGAGCTTCAACCACTACTACCGGTGCGATTCTTCCCTTCCAACATTTAAGTACTACAGGAAGCGGTAGTTACCGTTCCCTGAATAGATCTTTTCCTTTACCTTTTCCTAAGATTAGTCCCTATACCTTACAGGAATCGGATCTGGTTGACCAGATAGGCCAAGTAGCCTCTAGTCGGGTGACTTCGGTCCCTGAGGTTCAACCAGAAAAGATCACCCTTCCTGATAACAATCAGGTATCTGATAAATGTGTGGGAACAGAAAACGACCAGACTTTCTCGGATGGTCGGGGCCAGATACCTCTAGGGACGCCTGGTTCAGATTCTATCAGCGCCAGTGGTCCTAGAAATTCTAGGCTGGCCCCCTCAAGCCGGCCTGGCCGACTTGGACATGCTAGTCGCAGACGTTCCGTGGGAACTTCATCTCAGGGAGTGTCTGTGGTCTCAAGGACCAATTTACCATCATGCTTTACAGTCGCTGGGTTTAATGGCCTGGCCATTGAGACCCAAGTACTGAAGGACAGAGGTTTGTCTACTTCAGTCATTCCTACCCTTATTAAAGCAAGGAAAGCGACTTCCAGCAAGGTCTATTATCACACATGGAAGACTTATATTGCGTGGTGCGAATCTTTAGGATTTCCTCCACGTACCTATTCGGTGACTCGAATATTGGCCTTTTTGCAACAAGGGGTTGAGCAGAAGCTAGCCTTGAGCACCATCAAGGGTCAAGTTTCAGCATTAGCAATCTTCTTTCAGAAACCTTTAGCTACCAAGTCCTTGGTGCGGAATTTCATCCAGGGGGTGCGGCACCTGGCTCCTCCAGTCCGCGCGCCCTTACCGCCCTGGGATCTTAATTTGGTTTTGTCGGTTCTACAGAAACCTCCCTTTGAAAACATCAGGGAGATTCCCTTGCTTACTTTATCCCAGAAGGTGGCCTTCTTGGTGGCTATTACTTCTGCTCGCAGGGTGTCAGAACTGGCTGCATTATCATGCCAGTCCCCATACCTAGTGATTCATAGGGCTAAGGTAGTACTTCATCCTAAGCCATCTTTTCTTCCTAAGGTGGTTTCAGATTTTCATCTGAATGAAGATATTGTACTACCTTCCTTGTGTCCTCAGCCCAAGCATCATCGGGAACATGCGTTGCATTCCTTAGATGTGGTTCGGGCAATCAGGGTATACCTGAAAGCTACGGAATCATTCCGTAAGACGGATTCACTTTTTGTGATCACGGATGGCCCCAGAAAGGGTTTGCCTGCATCTGCCGCGACCATTGCTAAATGGATTAGACAAACGGTGGTACAGGCTTATTCTATTAAGGGTCAGAGTCCTCCGTTCCCTGTTAGGGCGCACTCCACTCGAGCGCTCAGTACTTCCTGGGCCTTTCGCCATCAGGCGTCAGTGGTCCAGGTATGTAAGGCGGCCACCTGGTCGTCGGTACATACCTTTACAAAATTCTATAAAATTGATGTGACGGCATCGGCGGATGCCTCATTTGGCCGCAAGGTTTTGCAGGCCGCAATTTGAGGAGACCGGTGGTCTACCTCGAGGGTTTTTTTCTGTTTGAAAAAAAAAAAAAAAAAAAATTTTTCTCTTTTTTGTTGAGTCTCATCATTAAGGATGAGCATTGTAAACTTCTAGTTGGCACCGGTTGGGCCTTCTAGATAGGGATTTGATTTCCATTTTCCCACCCCTCATTTGTGATACTGCTCTGGGACGTCCCGAAGGTGGTGTATCACCGAGGACTACGTCTGTCAATGAGCGCTAGAGAAAAATGGATTTTTGTAAAATCTTACCGTAAAATCCTTTTCTCTTAGCTCATTGACAGACGTAGTCCCCGCCCCTCTGTTTTTAGTTGGGTTGGGTTAAAATCTCTAAAGACTGCTTTTTCACATAACTGATTTGCTGAGGCAGAGAGAGAGAGGATATACCCTCTGGGACTGCCCCTAGGGTGTGGCCAGAGCTTTTTAATTTCCTGTCTAGTCCTGCTCCTGTGGAGGCAACATAACCCGAAGGTGGTGTATCACCGAGGACTACGTCTGTCAATGAGCTAAGAGAAAAGGATTTTACGGTAAGATTTTACAAAAATCCATTTTTTAGTGGGGGAAGGTGCCGTCAGGTTTTATTCTGGAGCAGCCTTTCTCAACCTTTTCAACACAAAGGAACCCTAGAAATAATTTTCTGCGTTTAGGGAATCCCCTACTAAAATTCACTATATCTACAACTCCGGATACATTAGTGTGATGGCCAGTGGGAAGAATGTCCCTTACATTGGTGGTCAGTGGGAAGAATGTCCCTTATATTGGTGGTCAGTGGGAAGAATGCTCCTTACATTGGTGATCAGTGGGAAGAATGTTCCTTACATTGGTGATCAGTGGGAAGAATGTTCCTTACATTGGTGGTCAGTTGGAAGAATGTCCCTTACATTGGTGGTCAGTGGGAAGAAGGAGGAGGACACACCCAAGGAGCTCTCTGTGAGAACCAGCCCTTTTCAAGCCTGGGCCTTGCTTGCTAGCTTGGCCCAGGAACAATGCCTGATCCTGGGGGAGGCCCTGGGAGGGACCCCCCTGATGACACGGGGCCTAGTGAGGAGGAGGTGGAGGACCTGTCTGTGGGTCCAGGCCCCGATGAGAATGCGGATGTCTTCAGCCAGAAGGTTATCAATCGTTTTAGGGCGATTGGAAGAGCTGAAGAAAAGCTTAAAGTTTTGAAGGCTGAACATAAATCCTTCAGAGCCAAATACTGCCAGGCCTGGAGTAAAAATCGTACAGCCATGAAGCCTGAGTTACAGGATCTGGAAGATAAGGTAAAGAAACAATCTTTATTGTTGGAAAAGTTGAAAGATAGAAGCAGAGTGTTTAAAGAAAAATTTGATAATGAGAGGAGATTTGCCAGCCAAACATCAGCAAGCTCTGTGGATCAGCAGCCTCAGTTAATGGATGACCAGGCTCCATCTGCCTCTGCACCTCTCCCCCCATGCCAGAACTGGGAATCGCCAGCGGCAACCAGCCAGGGGGTTGAGAGTGGGCATGGATCCCTGACATTTATCCAGGAGATGGAGTCACCCCTGAGAGCAGATAAGTTTGCATTCACTGATGATCCATCAGAAATCCCTGTGGATGGGCAGAGGAGATACAAACCAGCAAAGCCAGTACTGGTGGAGAAATCCCAGTATACCATGCTGCCATCCAACATGTCTGCCCCACCTGCTGTAGTGGATGGTGTCCCAGGTGAGAAGGAGCTTTGCCTACAGCTACCTATTGGAGATTCTGCTGTGAACACAACCAGTACAGACATGCAGGGAAAATCCCTGACCGTGAAATCCCCGGACCATCAGGTGAATGTGGATGGACCTGCATCTAACACCCCAGACATGGATTTTGCTGGTCTGGCTGAGACCAGTAGTCCCTCTGAAAGCAAAATGGCTGCCAGCTCCAAGGAGTCTGTTTCACTTTCACCAGAGCTTCCCAGTGTTTCAGGGCTGATTGACCAGCTGTTTGCTGGTGGGGGAGGGGATCAGCATGCTGCTGTGTTTGGAATGGAGGCAGCCATGGAAGTTACCTGCAGTGTTTTACCTGCTGCTGTGCTAGAACAGAATTCCATTTCCACAGCTGAAAACCCTGTCCCAGTGGAAGAGAAGATGACAGCTGAATCTCTTACCAGTGCAGCACCAACTATGGATTCTGCTGTGAAGACAACAAATATCCCAGCAAGTATTAAAAATGACAATAATCATAAAGCAATGAATGTGGTGGGTGGTGGTGAAGGGGATAATATTGCTGGGAAAAATAGAAATTACATTTCTCCTCCTGCTCAGCAGAGGAAAGATTTATCGATTGTACAGATCAATCCCGGATCTGTACAATCGTTATCTGTTATGTCTGTGTCGGATGTTTCAAAACAAACTGATGGATTTTCTGCTGGGAGGAATGTTGGAAGCTATGCTTCAGTTTTGGGGAGTCACACCAGGGTGGGTGGTGGGGTTTCGGTTAATAATCGCAATTCAAGGAGGTTTGTTGGGGGGTTGGTTAGTGGGTATAGGAGGAGGAATGTGGTACAGTTGCGGTGGGAGGGCGATGGAACGCCGCCAGTAAGGGGGAGAGTGGCCGAGTTGGTCTTGGAAATGGGATTTAAAGCTTGTGACATTTTTGCTTTGATTTGCCCGGTGGGAAGTTATGAATTTGATTTATCGTTTGTGAAACCTGAGAGTTTGGATCTCTTTTGGGAGAGATTTAGGAGGTGCAAGGGCCTTCAGCAGTGGAGTGGTTTGGTGCCAAAGGTGATCTCAAGACAGCCTCTGATAAAGTCGGTGACCATCTTGGTGCGTAACGAATCCATACCAGAGGCTGATTTATTAGTATGGCTACGCCGATATGGCGAGGTCCTCACTCCACTGCGGAAGGTCCTTGATGAGCATGGGATATGGACAGGGGCCTGGACAGTGTCACTAAAATTGGGGGTGCTGGGCGATGTAGTTCAGCACCTTCCCTGCTCAGCCTTTCTGGGTAGGGATAGGCTGACCATTTTCTACCAAGGTCAGCCTAAGGTATGTAATAAATGTGGTGATAAAGGCCACTTTGCATCGTCCTGCACCCACAAGAAGTGCTCACTGTGCCAGGATTTAGGCCATTTGGCCAGAGAATGCACCCAGATTCGGTGCAATTTGTGCCAGCAGCTGGGTCATCCATATAGCCAGTGCCCAGAGGCACTGCATAACCTGCCAGGATTGGAGACTGAGCTGCAGAGGCTTGATAAAGAAGATGAAGCAGCTGAAGTTAGAGAGGAAATTGTTGTTGCCCCTCCTGTGTCTGTTGTGTCAGATTCTGTTTCCCCTAGTGATGTGGTCCCTGTGTCTGTCCCTCCTGTTGTTCCTACATCTACTGTGCGTAGATCCTCCAGACTAGTGGAAGCTGCTGGGGGGGCGGATATAGTGGATCTTCCCCCTCGGCCTACTCCACCTCCAGTCCCTGTCTCTCGAAACCGCAAACGCGGCCAAGAGGGTGCAGGGGTGCTGGATGGTGGTGGGATCGATGGGGTTGAGGGAGGGGTGTCCATGTCCCATGTCTCACCCTCTGTTGTGGAGGATTCGGATGAGGAGGGGTGGGAGAGGACAAAGAGGAAGAAAAAGAAGAAGAGGAAGACCAGTAAAGCGGTCGTTTCTTCCTTACAGTTAGAGCCAGGAGGGGTTCCTCTTGGCAACACATTTTCGGTTTTATCAGGGGAGGAGTTAGTATCCGATTTATCTACTTCTTTATCATCTATGGATGAGGGGGAGTCACATAGTGTAAAGAGAGCTGCTTCGGGTGATGAGAGTGTGGTGGAGGTTAAGAAACGACTACCCCAATCATCCTGATGGCAGTGCCCGCTCTGATAAAGGTGGCGACCATTAATGTCGCCAGCGTGAAATCTGCAAGAGCTCGTGATATTGCCTTATTTTTGCTCAGTGAGTTTGATGCTGAGATTTTATTTTTGCAAGAGACCTGGCTCAATACTTTGGCCGATGTCCATCTAGCAAAAAGGGAGTGGAGATGCGGTCCCTCCTTTTGGTCTCTTGCGGCTGAGCCTTGCAGCGGAGTTGCGGTTCTTTTTAAAACCGATATGGTAACGTGCTGGCGGATAATTGAGGTAGAAATGGGGAGATGCATGGTCTTAGACGTCTCTGTTAGGGGGCAGGACCTGTGCCTCATCAATATCTATGGACCGCAGTCAAAATGGGACAGGAAATGCCTCTTCACAAAGATCAAGCCCTTCCTTTTTACATCCCAGCAGGTTGTCTTTGGAGGTGACTTTAACACCATAATTAGGCCTGAAGACAGGAGGGTCTCCATAGACAGGCTGGGTTATGATAGCGTTTTTCTTAGAGATATGGTTAGACAAGCAGGCCTGGTAGATGTGCACATTAAGCACTGCCCTGGCAGCACGGGATTCACGTTTCAGAGAGGGAATAGTCAGAGTAGGATAGATAGGTTTTTTTTAAAGGAGAACTCTGCTTTCTCGGCTCCTGAGTTGAGGGCGGTGGAGTTCTCTGACCACTGTATGCTGTCTGTGACTCTGAATGCCTCGGACACTCCACCCAGGGGAAGGGGTACCTGGAAACTGAATTCGGCTCTCCTGGAAGATGTAGAGGTAAGACAATCCTTTGAGGATTTTTTTCAGGCACAGGTTTCTATTCTGGACTTTTGCAGCAGTAAGTCAGAGTGGTGGGAGCTTGTGAAACAAAGGGCGATTGGACTTTTCAAGGCCATAAGTAAGAAGATGCAGCTTGGTATGTATATTGCCTACCAGCATTTGCGGAGGAAGCTTGATCGTCTTGTCTCGTATGGAGGAGATCCAGGGGAGATCTCGGAGGTAAAGCTTCTTCTTAGGAAGTGTCAATACGACCGGCATGCCTCCTTGGTTCTGGAGAGAGATTACGGGAAATATCACTCGCCTGATCCTTACCAGAACTGTAAGCAAGGCATAGCAGTTAAGACGGTTATAGGTCTGAGGGATAGTACGGGTTCCCTGGTGAAGTCCAGATCAGGGATCCTGGAGATCTTCAGGTCATATTACGCAGACCTTCTGGGAAGAAAGGACCTTAATCGGGACAGGATGGAAAGCTTTCTGGATTCTACTCCAGGATTGGGAAATGATACATTGCCTTTGATGGATTTGACAGAACCAATTTCAGCGGATGAGGTAGTTCGTGCTATAGAGAAGCTGGCTACCAAAAAGTCGCCTGGGCCAGATGGGTTGACAGCTGAATTTTACAAGTGTTTTAAGTCCATTCTGGCTCCCTTTTTAGCGGAGGTTTATAACAGCTGTTTAGAAGAGGGTTCTCTCCCTCCCTCCATGAGGCAATCCGCTGTGATTCTTCTGTCAAAAGGTAAAGACCCCTCAATAATTGAGAACTGGCGCCCCATCAGTCTTCTCAATGTTGATAGAAAGATCTTGGCGAAGATTCTTTTTTGGCGCTTGTCGTCAGTAGCAGGCGATTTGTTGTCCAATCATCAGCACTGCTCGGTCCAGGGCAGAAGTACCTTTTCAGCAATTTTAGCTGTCCGGGAGGCTTTGGAGCGATGCAGGGCTGCTGGATGGAGAAAGTACTTGCTGGCATTGGATCAGGCGAAGGCTTTTGATCGAGTCAATCATGAGTACCTGTATTTGCTACTTGGTAGATACGGCCTGCAGGGGAGGTTTATTGATTGGCTGAAAACATTATATAAAGGTGCTGAGAGCTTCCCACTTGTTAATGGTTGGGTTGGACGGCCTTTTGAGGTTGGCTCTGGTGTGCGCCAGGGGTGTCCTTTGAGCCCCCTGCTATATGTATTCGCAATCGACCCCTTCATAAGAAGGTTAGAGAGTGGATCGTTGTGTGGGGTGCCTTTGGGCATTGCTGGTGTGCCGCCTTTGAAGGTCGTGGCCTATGCCGATGATGTGTCTGTTATTATCTCTGGGATGGAGGAGGCGCAGGAGGTGGTCTCTGTGATAGAGCAGTACACTGAGGCTTCTGGCTCTAAAATCAATCATGAAAAGAGTGAAGTTTTCTGGATGGGTGAGGAGGGTGAAAGCTTCGAACTTCCGGATGCCTTCCCAGAGCCCCAGCAGGAAATTAAAGTGTTGGGCATCAAATTTGGTCCTGGTGACTATGGTCATCGAAATTGGGAAAGCAGGTTGTTGAATGCCAATGCCAAGGTGGCAAGCTGGAAGAAATGGAAACTTTCCTTGAGGGAAAGGGTTGACTTGATTAAAACTTACCTGATCCCAATCTTTTTATATGTCAGCTTTGTCTGTATCTTGCCGGAATCTCTCTATGCAAGGGTGTACAGCTGCTTTTTCCAACTGTTATGGGGAAATAGGCTGAACCTGATCAAACGCAATGTAACTTACCTGTCCAGGCGGGAGGGTGGTCTAGGAATGGTCAACCCTATAGTTTTCTTTTCTCTGCTTTTTTTAAAGTATAATCTTGGTAATATGTTAGCAGAGACCCCGCCGGGATGGGTGGGTATTTTTCAATCTTGGTTTAGGCCTTTTCTGCGATGCTGGGAAGATGGCGGGCCAGTGAAAAGTCTGAGAGTCCGACATGGCAAGCTTCCGGCTTATGTTGCCCCGTGTCTGAAAATACTTAGGCAGTGGCAGGTGACAGTGGGGGATATCAAGTCCCTCCCCAGAAAGCTTCTGGAGAAGAGGATTTTGGGCTCTGCTTTCAGTGTGTTGCTGACCTTAAGGGATTGCCCAGGCCCCGTAATGAGGGAGGGGTTGCGTTTAATTAACTTAGGAAGAATCCCTTTGAAGTTTAGGGATCAAGCCTGGCTCGCTTTCCATGGAAGGCTCTATGTGAGAGGGAACCTGAAGCATCGCCCTGTGGATGATCGGGATTGTCCTAGAGCGGAGTGTGTTGGTAAAGTGGAGTCTATGGACCACTTTTTGCTCCAGTGTCCCTTTAACATAGAGGTGTATAAAAGGGTGGGGAGGGCTCTAGGCATCCCCTTTCTCTATCGCATGAGTTATGCGGAGTGGGTGTACGGGGCATTCCCGACTCGCTGGGATTTTGATTTGGATACACTTTTTCTAGTTAGTATAGTTGTCCGTTACTTCACGTGGAATGCACGGTGCCAGATTACCCTGCGGAAGAAAGTCCTCCCTGTCGAGGTGGTGGTGTACGATATTCTTGGTGAGGTTGGGAAGATTCGGGGTCTTGAGAAGGGCAGGGAGCCTCGAGCGGTCTGGATAAAGGCGTGGAGGAATATCAGACCTGCTTTTGGTGAACTGTCCATCTCTGGGTAAAAGCTTTTTTCCTATGCTATTTCTTTCACGCCCTTAGCTTTTGTTGGTTAATATCTTCATTTTTGAAGAAGGGCTGCATGCATAATGGGGGTGGTTTTGTTTCTTGACCTCGCAGGTTTGATGTCTGGTGTGGTGGTGTGAGTGTTATTAAGATTATTTTTCCCGGTACTGATGTGTTTCATGATGTGAGTTTTGTTTTTGCTGTAAAGGCAGTCTTTATTTGAGAGCAGAATTTGCTATGTATTTTTTTTTTTCCCCTTTTCATGTAAATATGTATATATTTATTTATGTATATTGATTTTATGCTTATTGATTGCAAGACTTTTAATAAACAAAATTGGGAAGAATGTTCCTTACATTGGTGATCAGTGGGAAGAATGTTCCTTACATTGGTGGTCAGTGGGAAGAATGTCCCTTACATTGGTGGTCAGTGGGAAGAATGTCCCTTACATTGGTGGTCAGTGGGAAGAAGGAGGAGGACACACCCAAAGAGCTCTCTGTGAGATCCAGCCCTTTTCAAGCCTGGGCCTTGCTTGCTAGCTTGGCCCAGGAACAATGCCTGATCCTGGGGGAGGCCCTGGGAGGGATCCCCCTGATGACACGGGGCCTAGTGAGGAGGAGGTGGAGGACCTGTCTGTGGGTCCAGGCCCCGATGAGAATGCGGATGTCTTCAGCCAGAAGGTTATCAATCGTTTTAGGGCGATTGGGAGAGCGGAAGAAAAACTTAAAGTTTTGAAGGCTGAACACAAATCCTTCAAAACCAAGTATTTCCAGGCCTGGAGTAAAAATCGCACAGCCATGAAGCCTGAGTTACAGGAATTGGAAGAAAGGGTAAAGGAACAAACTTTATTATTGGAAAGGCTGAAAGACAAAAGTGGAGCATTTAAAGAAAAATTTGACAATGAGAGGCGATTTACCAGCCAAGCATCAGCAAGTTCTGTGGATCAGCAGCCTCAGTTAATGGATGACCAGGCTCCATCTGCCTCTGCACCTCTCCCCCCATGCCAGAACTGGGAATCACCAGCGGCAACCAGCCAGGGGGTTGAGAGTGGACATGGATCCCTGACATTCATCCAGCAGATGGAGTCACCCCTGAAAGCAGACAGGTTTGTATTTTCTGATGATCCATCAGAAATCCCTGAGGATGGGCAGAGGAGATACAGGCCAGCAAAGCCAGTAATGGTGGAGAAATCCCAGTACACCATGCTGCCATCCAACATGTCTGCCCCATCTGCTGTAGTGGATGGTGTCCCAGGTGAGAAAGAGCTCTGCATACAGCTACCTATTGGAGTTACCGCTGTGGAGAAACCGAGTGCAGACATGCAAGCCCCGGACCATCAGACGAATGTGGATGGACCTGCATTAAACACCCCAGGCATGGATTTTGCTGGTCTGGCTGAGACCAGTAGTCCCACGGCAAGCAAAATGGCTGCCAGCTCCAAAGAGCCTGCTTCATGTTCACCTGAGCCTCCCAGTCTTCCAGTGCTGATTGCTGATGGGGGAGGGGATCAACATAGTTCTGGAAGTGGAATGGAAGTAGCAATGGAAATATCCTGCAATGCTTTACCTGCTGCTGTGTTAAAACAGAATGCTATTTCCACAGCTGAAAACCCTGTCCTAGTGGAAGAGAAGATGACAGCTGGAGTTCTTACCAATGCAGCAGCAACTATGGATTCTGCTGTGAAGACAACAGCAATAATAAGTATCCCAGCAAGTATAAAAAATGACAATGTTAAAGCAATGAATGTGGTGGGTGGTGGTGAAGGGGTTAGTAATGCTGGGAAAAATAAAAATGACATTTCTCCTCCTGCTCAGCAGAGGAAAGATTCGATTGCACAGATCAATCCCGAATCTGTGCAATCGTTATCTGCTAAGTGTGTGTCAGATAATTTAAAAAAACTGATGGATTTTCTGCTGGGAGGAATGTTGGAAGCTATGCTTCAACTTTGGGGAGTCACACCAGGGTGGGTGGTGGGAATTCTGTTATTAGTCAAAATTCAGGGAGGTTTGGTGGGTATAGGAGGAGGAATGTGGTACAGTTGAGGTGGGTGGGGGATGGAACTCCGCCAGTAAGGGGGAGGGTGGCTGAGTTGATTTTGGAAATGGGGTTTAAAGCTTGTGATATTTTTGCTTTAATTTGCCCGGTGGGGAGTTATGAATTTGATTTGTCGTTTGTAAAACCTGAAAGTTTGGATCTCTTCTGGGAGAGATTTAGGAGGTGCAAGGGCCTTCAGCAGTGGAGTGGTTTGGTGCCAAAAGTGATCTCAAGGCAGCCTCTGATAAAATCAGTGACCATTTTGGTGCGTAACGAATCCATACCAGAGGCTGATTTATTAGTATGGCTACGCCGATATGGCGAGGTCCTCACTCCACTGCGGAAGGTCCTTGATGAGCATGGGATATGGACAGGGGCCTGGACAGTGTCGCTAAAATTGGGGGTGCTGGGCGATGTAGTTCAGCACCTTCCCTGCTCAGCCTTTCTGGGTAGGGATAGGCTGACCATTTTCTACCAAGGTCAGCCTAAGGTGTGCAATAAATGTGGTGATAAAGGCCACTTTGCATCGTCCTGCACCCACAAGAAGTGCTCACTGTGCCAGGATTTAGGCCATTTGGCCAGAGAATGCACCCAGATTCGGTGCAATTTGTGCCAGCAGCTGGGTCATCCATATAGCCAGTGCCCAGAGGCACTGCATAACTTGCCAGGATTGGAGACTGAGCTGCAGAGGCTTGATAAAGAAGATGAAGCAGCTGAAGTTAGAGAGGAAATTGTTGTTGCCCCTCCTGTGTCTGTTGTGTCAGATTCTGTTTCCCCTAGTGATGTGGTCCCTGAGTCTGTGTCTGTTGTGTCAGATTCTGTTTCCCCTAGTGATGTGGTCCCTGAGTCTGTCCCTCCTGTTGTTCCTACATCTACTGTGCGTAGATCCTCCAGACTAGCGGAAGCTGCTGGGGGGGCGGGTATAGTGGATCTTCCCCCTCGGCCTACTCCACCTCCAGTCCCTGTCTCTCGACACCGCAAACGCGGCCAAGAGGGTGCAGGGGTGCTGGATGGTGGTGGGGTCGATGGGGTTGAGGGAGGGGTGTCCATGTCCCATGTCTCACCCTCTGTTGTGGAGGATTCGGATGATGAGGGGTGGGAGAGGACAAAGAGGAAGAAAAAGAAGAAGAGGAAGACCAGTAAAGCGGTCACTTCTTCCTTACAGTTAGAGCCAGGAGGGGTTCCTCTTGGCAACACATTTTCGGTTTTATCAGGGGAGGAGTTAGTATCCGATTTATCTACTTTATCATCTATGGATGAGGGGGAGTCACATAGTGTAAAGAGAGCTGTTTCGGGTGATGAGAGTGTGGTGGAGGTTAAGAAACGACTACCCCAATCATCCTGATGGCAGTGCCCGCTCTGATAAAGGTGGCGACCATTAATGTCGCCAGCGTGAAATCTGCAAGAGCTCGTGATATTGCCTTATTTTTGCTCAGTGAGTTTGATGCTGAGATTTTATTTTTGCAAGAGACCTGGCTCAATACTTTGGCCGATGTCCATCTAGCAAAAAGGGAGTGGAGATACGGTCCCTCCTTTTGGTCTCTTGCGGCTGAGCCTTGCAGCGGAGTTGCGGTTCTTTTTAAAACCGATATGGTAACGTTCCGGCGGATAATTGAGGTAGAAATGGGGAGATGCATGGTCTTAGACGTCTCTGTTAGGGGGCAGGACCTGCGCCTGATCAATATCTATGGACCGCAGTCAAAATGGGACAGGAAATGCCTCTTCACAAAGATCAAGCCCTTCCTTTTTACATCCCAGCAGGTTGTCTTTGGAGGTGACTTTAACACCATAATTAGGCCTGAAGACAGGAGGGTCTCCATAGACAGGCTGGGTTATGATAGCGTTTTTCTTAGAGATATGGTTAGACAAGCAGGCCTGGTAGATGTGCACATTAAGCACTGCCCTGGCAGCACGGGATTCACGTTTCAGAGAGGGAATAGTCAGAGTAGGATAGATAGGTTTTTTTTTAAAGGAGAACTCTGCTTTCTCGGCTCCTGAGTTGAGGGCGGTGGAGTTCTCTGACCACTGTATGCTGTCTGTGACTCTGAATGCCTCGGACACTCCACCCAGGGGAAGGGGTACCTGGAAACTGAATTCGGCTCTCCTGGAAGATGTAGAGGTAAGACAATCCTTTGAGGATTTTTTTCAGGCACAGGTTTCTATTCTGGACTTTTGCAGCAGTAAGTCAGAGTGGTGGGAGCTTGTGAAACAAAGGGCGATTGGACTTTTCAAGGCCATAAGTAAGAAGAAGCAGCTTGGTATGTATATTGCCTACCAGCATTTGCGGAGGAAGCTTGATCGTCTTGTCTCGTATGGAGGAGATCCAGGGGAGATCTCGGAGGTAAAGCTTCTTCTTAGGAAGTGTCAATACGACCGGCATGCCTCCTTGGTTCTGGAGAGAGATTATGGGAAATATCACTCGCCTGATCCTTACCAGAACTGTAAGCAAGGCATAGCAGTTAAGACGGTCATAGGTCTGAGGGATAGTACGGGTTCCCTGGTGAAGTCCAGATCAGGGATCCTGGAGATCTTCAGGTCATATTACGCAGACCTTCTGGGAAGAAAGGACCTTAGTCGGGACAGGATGGAAAGCTTTCTGGATTCTACTCCAGGATTGGGAAATGATACATTGCCTTTGATGGATTTGACAGAACCAATTTCAGCGGATGAGGTAGTTCGTGCTATAGAGAAGCTGGCTACCAAAAAGTCGCCTGGGCCAGATGGGTTGACAGCTGAATTTTACAAGTGTTTTAAGTCCATTCTGGCTCCCTTTTTAACGGAGGTTTATAACAGCTGTTTAGATGAGGGTTCTCTCCCTCCCTCCATGAGGCAATCCGCTGTGATTCTTCTGTCAAAAGGTAAAGACCCCTCAATAATTGAGAACTGGCGCCCCATCAGTCTTCTCAATGTTGATAGAAAGATCTTGGCGAAGATTCTTTTTTGGCGCTTGTCGTCAGTAGCAGGCGATTTGTTGTCCAATCATCAGCACTGCTCGGTCCAGGGCAGAAGTACCTTTTCAGCAATTTTAGCTGTCCGGGAGGCTTTGGAGCGATGCAGGGCTGCTGGATGGAGAAAGTACTTGCTGGCATTGGATCAGGCGAAGGCTTTTGATCGAGTCAATCATGAGTACCTGTATTTGCTACTTGGTAGATACGGCCTGCAGGGGAGGTTTATTGATTGGCTGAAAACATTATATAAAGGGGCTGAGAGCTTCCCACTTGTTAATGGTTGGGTTGGACGGCCTTTTGAGGTTGGCTCTGGGGTGCGCCAGGGGTGTCCTTTGAGCCCCCTGCTATATGTATTCGCAATCGATCCCTTCATAAGAAGGTTAGAGAGTGGATCGTTGTGTGGGGTGCCTTTGGGCATTGCTGGTGTGCCGCCTTTGAAGGTCGTGGCCTATGCCGATGATGTGTCTGTTATTATCTCTGGGATGGAGGAGGCGCAGGAGGTGGTCTCTGTGATAGAGCAGTACACTGAGGCTTCTGGCTCTAAAATCAATCATGAAAAGAGTGAAGTTTTCTGGATGGGTGAGGAGGGTGAAAGCTTCGAACTTCCGGATGCCTTCCCAGAGCCCCAGCAGGAAATTAAAGTGTTGGGCATCAAATTTGGTCCTGGTGACTATGGTCATCGAAATTGGGAAAGCAGGTTGTTGAATGCCAATGCCAAGGTGGCAAGCTGGAAGAAATGGAAACTTTCCTTGAGGGAAAGGGTTGACTTGATTAAAACGTACCTGATCCCAATCTTTTTATATGTCAGCTTTGTCTGTATCTTGCCGGAATCTCTCTATGCAAGGGTGTACAGCTGCTTTTTCCAACTGTTATGGGGAAATAGGCTGAACCTGATCAAACGCAATGTAACTTACCTGTCCAGGCGGGAGGGTGGTCTAGGAATGGTCAACCCTATAGTTTTCTTTTCTCTGCTTTTTTTAAAGTATAATCTTGGTAATATGTTAGCAGAGACCCCGCCGGGATGGGTGGGTATTTTTCAATCTTGGTTTAGGCCTTTTCTGCGATGCTGGGAAGATGGCGGGCCAGTGAAAAGTCTGAGAGTCCGACATGGCAAGCTTCCGGCTTATGTTGCCCCGTGTCTGAAAATACTTAGGCAGTGGCAGGTGACAGTGGGGGATATCAAGTCCCTCCCCAGAAAGCTTCTGGAGAAGAGGATTTTGGGCTCTGCTTTCAGTGTGTCGCTGACCTTAAGGGATTGCCCAGGCCCCGTAATGAGGGAGGGGTTGCGTTTAATTAACTTAGGAAGAATCCCTTTGAAGTTTAGGGATCAAGCCTGGCTCGCTTTCCATGGAAGGCTCTATGTGAGAGGGAACCTGAAGCATCGCCCTGTGGATGATCGGGATTGTCCTAGAGCGGAGTGTGTTGGTAAAGTGGAGTCTATGGACCACTTTTTGCTCCAGTGTCCCTTTAACATAGAGGTGTATAAAAGGGTGGGGAGGGCTCTAGGCATCCCCTTTCTCTATCGCATGAGTTATGCGGAGTGGGTGTACGGGGCATTCCCGACTCGCTGGGATTTTGATTTGGATACACTTTTTCTAGTTAGTATAGTTGTCCGTTACTTCACGTGGAATGCACGGTGCCAGATTACCCTGCGGAAGAAAGTCCTCCCTGTCGAGGTGGTGGTGTACGATATTCTTGGTGAGGTTGGGAAGATTCGGGGTCTTGAGAAGGGCAGGGAGCCTCGAGCGGTCTGGATAAGGGCGTGGAGGAATATCAGACCTGCTTTTGGTGAACTGTCCATCTCTGGGTGAAAAGATTTTTTCCTATGCTATTTCTTTCACGCCCTTAGCTTTTGTTGGTTAATATCTTCATTTTTGAAGAAGGGCTGCATGCATAATGGGGGTGGTTTTGTTTCTTGACCTCGCAGGTTTGATGTCTGGTGTGGTGGTGTGAGTCTTATTAAGATTATTTTTTCCCGGTAATGATGTGTTTCATGATGTGAGTTTTGTTTTTGCTGTAAAGGCAGTCTTTATTTGAGAGCAGAATTTGCTATGTATTTTTTTTTCCCCTTTTCATGTAAATATGTATATATTTATTTATGTATATTGATTTTATGCTTATTGATTGCAAGACTTTTAATAAACAAAATTGGGAAGAATGTTCCTTACATTGGTTCAGTGGGAAGAATGTCCCTTACATTGGTGATCAGTAGGAAGAATGTCCCTTACATTCGTGGTCAGTGGGAAGAATGTTTCTTACATTCGTGGTCAGTGGGAAGAATGTTCCTTGCATTGGTGATCAGTGGGAAGAATGTACCTTACATTGGTAGTCAGTGGGAAGAATGTTCCTTACATTGGTGGTCAGTGGGAAGAATGTCCCTTACATTGGTAGTCAGTGGGAAGAATGTCCCTTACATTGGTGGTCAGTGGGAAGAATGTCCCTTACATTGGTGGTCAGTGGGAAGAATGTCCCTTACATTGGTGGTCAGTGGGAAAAATGTCCCTTATATTGGTGCTTAGTGAGAAGAATGTCCCTTACATTGGTGATCAGTGGGAAGAATGCTCCTTACATTGGTGGTCAGTGGGAAGAATGCTCTTTACATTGGTGGTCAGTGGGAAGAATGCCCCTTACATTGGTGGTCAGTGGGAAGAATGCTCCTTACATTGGTGGTCATTGGGAAGAATGCTCCATACATTGGTGATCAGTGAGAAGAATACTCCTTACATTGGTGGTAAGTGGGAAAAATGTTCCTTACATTGGTGGTCAGTGGGACCAGTGGGAGCATTTTTCCCACTGACTACCAATTAAAGGAGCATTCTTCCCACTGACTACCAATGCAAGTGGCATTCTTTCCACCCACCACCAATGTAAGGGGCATTCATCCCAGTGACCACCAATGTAAGGGGCATTCATCCCAGTGACCACCAATGTAAGGGGCATTCTTCCCACTGAACACCAATGTAAGGGACATTCTTCCCACGACCACCAATGTAAGGAGCATTCTTCCCACTGACCACCAATGTAAGGGGCATTCATCCCAGTGACCACCAATGTAAGGGGCATTCTTCCCACTGAACACCAATGTAAGGGACATTCTTCCCACTGACCACCAATGTAAGGGGCGTGCGCTCACTGTGTGCTTCCAGTATATCGGCCAAACTATCACAGACAGCTCCTGGTCTCTGTTTATTGAGTCTGGCTCCCAGTCATGAGATTGCTGTGTCAGTGAAGTTATCTCCACCTTCTGGCACGAACATCAGCTTAAAGGGCTCCTGGGAGGTGTCAGCAAAAGGTCAAAGTCAGCTTGTGAACACATAAATCTTGTATGCTGTTGCTGGGACATCCAGTGTGAACAATCAAGATTTTTTTTAAATATATTTCTTGCAGGTGGTAAAACCAGAAAAAAATCGAAAGATGCAGAAAAAAGTCCAGAAGAAAGTTCAGCGCTGCAACTGATGACATGAAAAAGTTGGACAGATGGAAGTCCCGGATTAAAGCGGGACATCCCACACATCCCACACATTCCTGACGGGAAGTAGAAGAGCCTCCTGTCTCTATGTCTATGCACTTCTGTTCTGTCTGGGATTCTACAGATACTGGAAAAAACATTTCCAGAGCTACAACCTGCGACCACAGATGTCTGCAACTGTCTTACCTGCTGTGCATGCCAAAACCATCCAACCATGAGATGACCAACCATGCCAAGACCATCCAACCATGCGATGACCAGCCATACCAAGACCAAGACATGACCATCCAACCATTCCAAGACCATCCAACCATGAGATGACCAACCATGCCAAGACCTAGAGACGACCATCCAACCATTCCAAGACCATCCAACCATGAGATAACCATCCAACTATCCCAAAACCATGAGATAACCATCCAACCATGCCAAGAGTATGAGATGACATCCAACAATGTGATAACCATCTAACCATGCCAAGACCAAGACATGACCATTCCAAGACCATCCAACCATGAGATGACCAACCATGCCAAGACCTAGAGATGACCATCCAACCATTCCAAGACCATCCAACCATGAGATAACCATCCAACTATCCCGAAACCATGAGATAACCATCCAACCATGCCAAGACCATCCAACCATGGGACTTCCTAAGAGCCGAAACTGGTGGATTCAAAAAACAAGATCAGACCGGATATTGGGCAAAATGCAGATTTATAGAACTTTGGGGGAATTTTTTTGTTAACTATTTGAAATAGACAAACAATTGTTTGATAAACAACACCTCCCCTCCCCCTCTTTTATAGAATATCTATTAGGCCCCCTGAGATAGTACGATACAGGGAATGGCTGCATCTTGTGTCCCTAGGACGGCGCTTCCACAACAATCGTCATAGAGGAACGTGTAATATAACTGCATTGGATGTCATTCAGCTTATGTATTCACTTTTATTTCCAGCATTCATAGAGCACCAGCATACTGAATAGACACGTCCCCCATCCAAACCGGTCCCCGCACACTAAACACTCCAAGCACAAACTCCGCAGGAAGTCGGATGTCTGAGCAGCACATAGACATGGAGGAGCATACAATCTCCTTGCAGATCAGGTTGGGATTATATTTTGCAGCCAGGGCTCCAGCCATGCAGGTGATGACGCTAACCTCTGTGCACCTCCAGTGCTCATTACAATACTGACACAATTCGATGAGAAGCTGAGAAGTCGCTGTGTCCAGACCAGCCTGGTTATTCTTTGCAATAAAATGGCGGCAGGTATTACAGATTTGCGTCATCTGTGCGCAACAACTGCGACATTCTGACCACCCAACCACCAGCCGATGCATCAAAGCATTCATCGCAGTTATAGAAGTCAGCTCAGCTGAATTAGATTCCCCGAAAAACCTCACAGCACTTCCTCCAAACAGACAAAATAAAATGAATCGGATGTGTGGAGAAAGGTACTTCTCCAGATTCTTATGATGGAAATATCGCCTGTCGCGGGTTCAGGCAGATACGGAAAACACAGCGACCGCCTCTGTCCATGAGGAAGTCATTGCACATGGAACCGATTAGCTGAACGTTCTTCACCTCCATTGCACGATGGGTGAAGCCAGCATATGAACCATCGAACGCGATATAGACAGTGGCATCAGGATCATTATTAGAGGGGAAGGAACCGTGAAACCAGAGTTATTATATATCAGAATCCCAGATCTGTTCATTAGGAATCCGCATTCCCCCTCTTAGCGTTCCGTCTCTTCCAGACGTGACGAAGATTCACCTGCATGTGATGTTTGGCCTCATTGGCTGGAACCTCCTGGAAGGACAAATTTATTTTCTGATATGTCAACTGATCGTAGGAGATAAAGATATATTTATTTTGAATAAGAATTAAAATGGCGGCAGAGGGATCTGCTTTATATATATATATATATATATATATTGTACCGTTCTTTACCTCAGAAATAACGCATGTATGTCATTCACAGAGATCATTTATTAAAGAATCTTATGCCACTGAGCTGCCAGTACTGCAGACTTTACATGGCCTTCCAGTGCCGGGGTGTTGAAGTGGTGCATGTGTTACCACAAATCAATGCCCCCCCAATGCACAATGGCAGCACACACGCGTTGTAGTGACCACAATGCACCGTAATGTGTTTCATGTCACATGTGATATGAAGGATGTAAGGATCTGTTTGCGGACCATTCAAAACCCATAGGGCCCTCAGGGAGTAATGTTTATGTGAACCCTGAAGCACACACAGAGAAATCAACATTCCTCTCCTGTACATACTGCCCACCATCATATCCGCCACATTCCTCTCCTGTACATACTGCCCACCATCATATCCGCCACATTCCTCTCCTGTACATACAGCCCTCCGTCATACCCGCCACATTCCTCTCCTGTACATACTGCCCACCATCATATCCGCCACATTCCTCTCCTGTACATACAGCCCACCGTCATACCCTCCACACTCCTCTCCTGTACATACTGCCCACCATCATACCTGCCAAATTTCTCTCCTGTACATACTACCTGCCACATTCCTCTCCTGTACATACTGCCCACTATCATACTGGCCACATTCCTCTCCTGTACATGCTGCCCGCCATACCCGCCACATTCCTCTCCTGTACATACTGCCCACCGCCATACCCGCCACACCCCTCTCCTGTACATACAGCCCACCGTCATACCCTCCACACCCCTCTCCTGTACATACTGCCCGCCGCTATACCCGCCACATTCCTCACCTGTACATACTGCCCACCGCCATACCCGCCACATTCCTCTCCTGTACATACAGCCCAACATCATACCCTCCACACCCCTCTCCTGTACATACTGCCCGCCGCTATACCCGCCACATTCCTCACCTGTACATACTGCCCACCGCCATACTCGCCACATTCCTCTCCTGTACATACAGCCCACCGTCATACCCTCCACACCCCTCTCCTGTACATACTGCCCGCCGCTATACCCGCCACATTCCTCACCTGTACATACTGCCCACCGCCATACCCGCCACATTCCTTTCCTGTACATACAGCCCACCATCATACCCTCCACACTCCTCCCATGTACAACTACATACTGCCCACCATAATACCTGCCACATTCCTCTCCTATACATACAGCCCACCATCATACCTGCCACATTCCTCTCCTGTACATACTGCCCACCGTCATATCCTCCACACTCCTCTCCTGTACAACTACATACTGCCCACAGTCATACCCGCCACATTCCTCTCCTGTACATACTGCCCACCATCATACCTGCCACATTCCTCTCCTGTACATACAGCCCACCGTCATACCACACTCCTCTCCAGTACATACTGCCACTGTCATACCCTCCACATTCCTCTCCTGTACATAGTGCTCACTGTCATACCCTTAACACTCCTCTCTTGTACATTCTTCCCACCGTCATACCCTCCACAGGCCTCTCCTGTACATACCTGTCCACTGTCTAATCCCTCCACACTCCTCTCCTGTACATAGTGCTCACCGGCACACCCTCCACACTCCTCTCTCCTCTCCTGTACATGCTCCCCCCCCACTGTCATACCCTCCACACTCCTCTCCTGTATATAGTGCTCACCGTCATACCCTCCACATTCCTGTCCTGTACATACTGCCCACCGTCATACCCTCCATATTCCTGTCCTATACATACTGCCCCGCCGTTCCGGTCATACCCTCCACAGTCCTCTCCTGTACATACTGCCCACCGTCATATCCTCCACACTCCTCTCATGTACATACTACCATCGTTATACCCTTCGCATCCCTCTTCTGTACAAACTGTCCACCGACATACCCTTCCTACTCCTGTCCTGTATATACCGCCCCCCCCCCCCCGTCATACCCTCCACACTCCTCCCTTGTACATACTGCTCACTGTCATACCCTCCGCACTCCTCTCCTGTACATACCACCCACCGTCATATCCTCCACACTCCTCTCCTGTACATACTGCCCACCATTATACCCTTCACACTCCTCTCCTGTACATACTGATTACTGTCATACCCTCCACACTCCTCTTGTGTACATACTGCTCACTGTCATACCTTGCACTAATTGTCAGTGTTAGCCGGCTATCGCTGGGGTCCTTCTGTAATTTGGTGCCCATGAAGCTGTCTCTTTAAGGCTGTCCGCAATACAAGGCTGTTGGGTAAGGATAGGTTTCTATTGCATTAACTGTGGGCAGTAAAGAATTAGGCGCTGTAGTTTTAATCACCACTCCTGGCATGCAACAGGTCCGCTCCCATATGCTTGGCAGTCAGTTGTCCCAGAAGTCTCAGTACTCACAATCCAGTCCTCCCGAATGTGAGCACTTATGGCAACAAGTCTCCCCAGCTTGCGTTCCAAGTACCACAACGCATTTTGTGCATATCCATTAAACACGGCTGTCTACGCACATAATGCCGCATGCATATGTGTGATTGGGCCCTTCATGTTAGCTAGCTAGAGCCCTTTGTGAAATGAATTTAATTAGTATGTAAATGGTTGATATCCTTAAAAGTGGAAGTCAAGGCACCAAAATAGGTGTACTGTACTGAGAAAATTCTATAAATCCTTCTGCTAAAATCAGGTCACATGATCTATCTGCTAAAATCAGGTTATATGGTCTACCTACTAAAATCAGGTCACATGATCTAGCTGCCATACTTTTTCTATTTCAAATGATGAAGCCTTAGAGAGGCCCCAGTCTGTGATGTGGTCACTGGGAGGCTCTCTTCTCTGCAGACCATCCGGACCGGTAGTCATGATTAATGAAGATCCCTTGTTATATGTCGGCCTCTGTGGGCACTGATGTCATGGAGGGTCCATCTCCAATGTACAGTGTGAGCCACATCAGCACTTTAACTGTCTGCATCACTGCCATTTATCGCACCCTCATCACCACAATCCATAGAATCAGATACTGAGATCAGGACAGGATTTACAGTCCAACAGATGATGAATGCTGACTGCAGAACAATCGTGGAGGGGGTAAGGGACATCGATTAGGGGTAAGGGTTGCTACAACTAGAGAAACGCCTTGACTTCCACTTTAACTGGACACACCATGCTCAGTATTTCTGAAGGTTCCTACAATAAATATTTCATTGCACTGTTTGTATTTGATATTTACCTGGGAAACCTCAACCAGGTGATCTGCTGCTTTAAATGATCTTCCAGAACGTAACACAGAACGCTAAAAACGTCAGCCATGTATGAAATGTGGTGGAGAGGAGAGGGGAGAGAAGAGATATGAGAAGAATGACGAAGAGTGGGAACAGAGGGCAGAGAGAAGGGAAAGAGGAGAGCAGAGTTGAAAAGGATAAAGAGAGGAATGAGGAGGAGTTGGGGACAGAGGAATAAGGGGCGGAGAGAGAAATGAGGAGGAGAAGAGGGAAGAGAAAGAGGAGAGCAGAGTGGAGAAGGATGAAGAGATGACTGAGGAGGAGCGGGGACAAAAGAAATAAAGGGTGGAGAGAGAAATGAGAAGAAGGGAGAGGAGGAGTGAGAGGGGAAAGAGGAGAGCAGAGTGAAGAAGGATGAAGAGAGGAATGAGGAGGAGTGGGGACAGAGGAAAGTGGGAGCAGAGAGAGAGAGAAATGAGGAGGGAGAGAGGAGAGCAGACTGAAGAAGGATGAAGAGCGGTATGAGGAGGAGTGGCGATAGAGGAATAAAGGGTGGAGAGAGAAATGAGAAGAAGGGAGAGGAGGAGTGAGAGGGGAAAGAGGAGAGCAGAGTGAAGAAGGATGAAGAGAGGAATGAGGAGGAGTGGGGACAGAGGAAAGTGGGAGCAGAGAGAGAGAGAAATGAGGAGGGAGAGAGGAGAGCAGACTGAAGAAGGATGAAGAGAGGTATGAGGAGGAGTGGCGATAGAGGAATAAAGGGTGGAGGGAGAAGAGGAGGAGAGAGCAGGGAAAGAGGAGAGCAGAGTGGAGAAGGATGAAGAGAGGAATGAGGAGTAGGAACAGAGGAAAGAGGGAATGGAGAGAGAAATGAGAAGAAGGTAGAGGAGTGTGGAGAAGGAAGAGAATAATAGGGAGAGAGGGGAAAGGAAAGAATAGAGTGGAGAAGGATGAAGAGAGAAATGAGGAGTAGGGACAGAGGAAAGAGGGAATGGAGAGAGAAATGAGGAGAAGGTAGAGGAGTGTGGAGAAGGAAGAGAAGAATAGGGAGAGAGGGGAAAGGAAAGAGTAGAGTGGAGAAGGATGAAGAGAGAAATGAGGAGTAGGGACAGAGGAAAGAGGGAATGGAGAGAGAAATGAGGAGAAGGTAGAGGAGTGTGGAGAAGGAAGAGAAGAATAGGGAGAGAGGGGAAAGGAAAGAGTAGAGTTGAGAAGGATAAAAAGAGAGGAATGAGGAGGAGTGGGGACAGAGAAATGGGGAGAGAGAAGGAAGAGGAGTGAGTAGACAGAAGAATCTGGAGTGAGGTGAAACAGGGAGGGGAGCAGGGAGTGAGAGGGAAAGGAGGAGGAGAGCAGAGCGGAGAGGGAAGATATGAGAGGAATGAGGAGTAGTGGGGACAGAGGATATGGGAGTGGAAAGAAAACCGGTGGGGAAGAAAGGAGTGGAGTGGAATAAAGAGGTTTGTGCAGAATTAAGACAAGAAAGGAGTGAAAAGGAGATGAGAGATATGAAAGGAAAGTGAGGAGTAGAGGAGTATGGCGAGAGTGCCAGAGTGTTACCTTCCACCCGCATTGCTTCCTATGTGTAACCGCTGCTGCGTTTAGCGTCATGCGTATACCAAGAGATGCTGCATTAGATTTCTTTGTATTTTTTCTGTATGCACAATAATGCTGAAGAAATGTTGATGTTTTAATTCCAGAAATATATTTGTTGAGGTATTTTTAATAAAAAAAAGGAGAAGGAACCTGTCTATGTGGCCTCATTTATGGAGTGATTGGGTCTGCTGATTGACATGAGCGATCCCTGTGATGCTGCAGCAACAACCACCACCACCTCCACCTCCAGATTCATCTTGTGATTTTATTTTATTTTTTGTGGTTTGCAACGTTTAGGCAGTAAAAACAAGTCATTACACCAAAATCTCCAATATTTTAAAATGTTATTATATTAAAGTTTTTAGTACTTTTTAAAGGCTTGCTGTTCTGTTTTATAAAGACGTGGTTTAGAACACAGCAGCCCTGATGTGACCTTATACCTAACATAATGATTGATTGATTTATTAAAACTAAAGAGTACAAAATCTGGCGCAGCTCTGCATAGAAACCTATAGAAAATCAGCTTCCAGTTTGTTTTGTTTCTTGTCAAAGCTTAATTGAACAAACTGAAGTTAGAAGCTGATTGGCTACCATACACAGCTGATCTAGATGTTGCACTCTCCAGTTTTAGTAAATCAACCCTTATCTGTTCATATATCTAAACATAAACTATAACAGACCATAAATATTACACCCATCACTGAGCTCCTGAACAGACTGAGGTGCAACCTGGCGATGTCGGATGGACTGAAACATAAAGTCCCGGAGGTGTTCTATTGGATTTAGGTCAGATGAGCGTGGGGGTCATTCAATGCTATCAATTCCTTCATCCTCCAGGAACTGGCTGCATACTCTCACCAGATGAAGCCGGTCATTGTCGTGCACCAGGAGGAACCCAGGACCCACTGCACCAGCGTGGGGTCTGACAATGGGTCCAAGGATTTCATCCCAATACCTAATGGCAGTCAGGGTGCCATTGTCTAGCTTGTAGAGGTCTGTGCGTCCCTCCATGGATATGCCTCCCCAGACCATCACTGACCCACCACAAAACCGGTCATGCTGAACGATGTTACAGGCAGCATAACGTTCTCCACGGCTTCTCCAGACCCTTTCACGTCTGTCACATGTGCTCAGGGTGAACCTGCTCTCATCTGCTTCCATCTGTGAAAAGCACAGGGTGCCAGTGGTAGAGCTGCCAATTCTGGTGTTCAGTGACAAATGCCAATCAAGTGCCACGCAGTGAGCACAGGGCCCACTAGAGGACATCGGGCCCTCAGGCCACCCTTATGAAGTCTGTTTCTGATCGGTCAGAGACATTCATATCAGTGGCCTGCTGGAGGTCATTTTGTAGGGCTCTGGCAGGGCTCATCCTGTTCCTCCTTGCACAAAGGAGCAGATACCTTTCCTGCTGATGGGTTAAGGACATTCTACGGCCCTGTCCTGGTCTCCTAGAGTAACTGCCTGTCTCCTGGAATCTCCTCCATGCTCCTGAGACTGTGCTGGGAGACACAGCAAAACTTCCGGCAATTTCACATATTGATGTGCCATCCTGGTGGAGTTGGACTGCCCAGGGGCGTAACTACAGGGGTTGCAATTGCATCCGGGCCCCATGCTCCATGGGGCCTGTGTGGCTCCCCTGTCCACCGTAGATTCTCTCCTTCCCTTTGCATGTGTGTAGTGCACCCATGAATTCTGCAATTCTGAACTCTGCATTTTGTAGCTAACGCTCGCCCCGCCACCAAACTCTGCACTTACTATGTTCTGTACTATTCAATTCTGGTTTTATTGCCCATTTAAGACCCTCCCACTCAGGGGCATAACTACAGGAGTAGCAATTGCAAAGTGGCCTGTGCAGCTCCCCTGTACACCTGGAGGAAAATGGGATGAGATTGGTACCTCTGTATGCTGCCCCCACCACTCCTCCTCCTATCCAGTTTTCTTGTGTTCTGCTGTCTCTGGGTCCCTGTGTGCTCCCCTGGTCCCCCCCCTACTGTGCTTCCGCCAACCCCCCCCCCCCCGCCCCCAACTGTGCTCCCTCCCCTCTCCTGCCGGCTGCTGCAGGGGATGTGTCACAATAGAGAACCAGGAAGGGGTCAGTAAATATGTAAAGTACCAGCTCCTTCCTTTTCTGAATGGACAGAGTCATAGTCAGTGACATTGTAAAAAAAATAAAATAAAATGATAAAAAATAATACAATTAAAATACCAAAAAATAAAAACTACTGACACCAGTGGGTGAACTTCCAGGATTGCAAAGGTCACACTTGCAACCGGGCCCTGGCTTTCCACCATCGTGGGGAGGCACCAAGATGGCAGGAAGGGGGTCCACTGCAGAACTCGTGAAAGGGTCCCGCTGCGGGATCGTAATAAAGGGCCCCACAATGAGAGTAAAGGGCCCCAGGATCAGTGGGAAGAGTCCCAGGCTTGAAGGGAAGGGCCCCAGCCAGGGGTTCAGGGGGGCCCTTCATGGTTTCTTGCACCGGGGCCCTGAAGGTTCTAGTTACGCCTCTGGGACTGCCTGTGAAACCTCTAAGTAACATAGTGCGGAATCACAAAAAAAATGGCCTGGTCATTAAGGGGGAAAACCTTCCGGTCCAGAAGAGGTTAAAGGAGAAGTCCAGCCTAACACTAAAATGGCTACATCTATAGACATCCACAATCTAACACTAACCTATCTAACCCTGTAAAGAAGAAATCAGTATACTTACCTTTTCTGAAGCCGATCCGACCCAATCTCACACTGAGCTGTCAGACAAAAGATTAGTTCGGTTTAGCTCAGAATTCTGTTTTAGGCTGGGTTCACACGAGTTTCTCCGCATCCAATTTTCATGGCAGGAGTCGGTGACCGGCTCTCAATGAAGCTGGTTCCCATAGCTCCGGAGCAAATTACATAGGGGTCCTGTGCGTCTTCTGGTCCGTTTCAGGTCCGAATTCAGCCAAATATTCAAACCGAAATCAGACCTGAAACAGTGAACAGGGGCGCACCGGACCCCGGCTGTGAGCCGCTCCGCACGGAGGTGTGAATCCAGCCTTAACCACTTCTTGACCGCCCCATGCAGATTTACTGTGGCAGGAGGCCTCTGCTGCACGTAGCTTTACGTGATCACGTGCACGTGGTTTTGGCAGCGCATGCGTCGCCAGGGTCGCGCTCCCGCGGTGATTGGATGCGGAGAAACTCGCATCCAATTTTCATGTCAGGAGTCTGTGGCCGGCTCTCAATGAAGCTGGTTCACATAGCTCCGGGACAGCTGCGGAGCAAATTACATAGGGGTCCTGTGCGTCTTCTGGTTTGTTTCAGGTCTGAATTCAGACCGAAATCAGACCTGAAACAGTGAACAGGGGTGCACTGGACCCCTGCTGTGAGCCGCTCCGCACAGAAGCGTGAATCCAGCCTTAACCACTTCTTGACCGCCCCATGCAGATTTACTGCAGCAGGAGGCCTCTGCTGCAAATAATCGTGTAGCTCTACGTGATTACGTGCACGTGGTTTTGGCGGCACATGCGGGAGGAGTGGGATCGATCGCCGCCGGCCTCCTGCGATCTTCGTCAAAGCTCACAGGAGAGCCATCTGATATGTAAACATTGTAAGATGGTTCTCCTGTCAGAGAGGCAGGAAAAGATCGTGTGATTCATCTAAGCTGATCTCTCTCTGCCTCTGTTCAATCCATCCCCCCACACAGTTAGTAAGCATGTCTAGGGAACACATTTAACCCCTTGATCACCCCCAGTGTTAACCCCTTCCCTGCCAGTGTCATTTATATAGTAACAGTGCATATTATTTAGCACTGATCACTGTATTAATGTCCCTGGTACCCACAAAGTGTCACTTATGCCTTGTTTCCACTGAGCGGATCGGTTTGGGTCAGTTCGGTTCGGTACGCTAATTTGAGTGTTTCCATTATGAAAGTGGCCCATACAACCGAACCAAACCGTACCATTCCTGGTCCTGCTTCAGATGTAGGGCCATAGGAAATGGTACGGTACGGTTAGGGCGGAGCTACTGGCGTCACACGATAGATTCCACTGATTGGCGGACAGGAAAACTTTAATGCTCACGTCAAATGAAAGAGAAAAACAAACACCTCATTTAGTCTAAACCCCACATGGCCCCTGGTGGCCCGACTTGCAGTGGAAACGCTCACCTAAATAGGCCGGACCATTCTAACCCTTCCAAACTGTACCGACCCGAACCGTTCCGCTCAGTGGAAACGAGGCATAAGTGTCAGATTTGTCTGCCGCAATGTCGCAGTTCCCAAAAAAAAAAAATATAAATAAATGAAAAATCGCTGATCACCGCCATTACTAATAAAAAAAAAAGTCCATAAATCTATCCCGTAGTTTGTAGACGCTATAACTTTTGCGCAAACCAATTATTATACACTTTTTTGGGTTTTGTTTTACCAAAAGCAGAATACATATGGGCCTAAACTCGTACCAGAGGAAGCCGGCGCGTGTGACCGGCGGACCTGATGTCCGCCGGTCACTCGCGATCGTTGGGCAGAGAGGGAGAAAGGCAGTGTAAACAAAGCCGCCTGTCATTCTCCCCTGTGTAAAAACACAGATCACTCGGTCCTGCTATGTAGGACCGTTGATCTGTGCTATTACACCACTAGCCACATCCAATGACAGTTAGAAGCACGCCCCTAGGGACACACTTAACCCCTCCCTCTCCAATAAAGTTAACCCCTTCCCTCCCAGTGTAATTTTTACAGTAACAGTGCATATATATAGCACTGATTACTGTAGTAATGTCACTGGTACCCCCAAAAGTATCAGTCAAGGGTCCGATCTGTCCGCCGCAATGTCGCAGTCCCGCAAAAAAAAAAAAAAAAAAAAAATCGCAGATCGCCGCCATTGCTAGTTAAAAAAAAAAAAAACACCAAAAATGACAGAAATCTTTCCCTTAGTTAGTAAACGCAATAACTTTTGCGCAAACCAATCAAAATATGCTTATTGTGATTTTTTTTTTTACTAAACATAGGTAGCAGAAAACAAATTGGCCAAAAATGTAAAAAAATTTGATTTTTAAATTTTTTGGGGGGGAATTTCATATAAAAAAAATTTGAAAAATATTGTTATTTTTTCAAAATTTACGCTCTTTTTTTGTTTATAGCGCAAAAAGTAAAAATCGCACAGGTGATCAAATACCACCAAAAGAAAGCTCTGTTTGTGGGGAAAAAAGGACGTAAATTTCGTTTGGGTACAGCGTCGCACAACCGTCAGTTAAAGTCGCACAGTGCCGAATTGCAAAAAGTGGCCTGGACGTAAGACAGCAAAATCCTCCGGTGGTAAAGTGGTTAAATAACGCAGCAACATCCACATGTAGGACACCCAACGTTAGAGGTGATTTATTCTTCCAAAGCAAATACACTTTTGCAAACTGGTACTGACTAGTATTCCAGTGTTTCTCTTCTGCCTCAGTTTTTCTCCATCACTCAGCTAATATGACACCAAAGCTGATGGAGAGAGGCAGGGGAGGCCCAAACAAGGATGCTATGCAGGCAACTGACATCCTCCTTATCAACTAATGATGCCATTGGTCGGTGGGGCACCGGCAGCGAAAAGGTTGCACAGTGAAAACCTGTGGCTTTGTGTAACTAAAAGGAAGGCTTTAGCCATACGCCGGCTTGTATACAATTTTTGGGCAATGTTTAGGCATTTTGCCAAGGCACCCCTGAAGAAATCTCAAGGCACCCTGGTTGAAAAAGGCCGATGTAGGCAATGGCCGGCTCTATGCAGTTTTCAGGAATGTCCTGGTCCTAGATATGTAGTGACAAAAAAAAAAAAAATGCAGCACTGATCCAATGTATAATTTTATTACAGTCAGTTACAACATCAGGTTCCCCAACAGGTTTGATCATTAAGACATACATATAAGCGTCTGGATTCAGGCTTTGTATTGCACAGTGTCACAGGGTTGCATGCATGAAAGGGCTTATAAAGCTGGATGGGGAGGTAAGGGGTTACCCCTGGTAATCCTCCTATAATGCACAATTCCCCACTAGAAATCACAATTACTCCGAGTACAAGCACAGCTCTACCTGGGAGGCAACCGGAAACATCTGAGATATGCCGGATTCCATAAATGTTAGGGGGGCCGGATTGTGCCGGATTCCATAAACGTTAGGGGGGACCGGATTGTGCCGGATTCCATAAACGTAAGGGGACCGAATTGTGCCGTATTCCATAAACGTTAGGGGGGACTGGATTGTGCCGGATTCCATAAACGTTAGGGGGGACCGGATTGTGCCGGATTCCATAAACGTTAGGGGGGACCGGATTGTGCCGGATTCCATAAACGTTAGGGGGACCAGATTGTGCCGGATTCCATAAACGTTAGGGGGGACCGGATTGTGCCGGATTCCATAAACGTTAGGGGGGACCGGATTGTGCCGGATTCCATAAATGTTAGGGGGGACCGGATTGTGCCGGATTCCATAAACTTTAGGGGGGACCGGATTGTGCCGGATTCCATAAACGTTAGGGGGGACCGGATTGTGCCGGATTCCATAAACGTTAGGGGGGACCGGATTGTGCCGGATTCCATAAACGTTAGGGGGGACCGGATTCCATGTTAGGGGGGACCGGATTGTGCCGGATTCCATAAACGTTAGGGGGGACCGGATTGTGCCGGATTCCATAAACGTTAGGGGGACCGGATTGTGCCGGATTCCATAAATGTTAGGGGGGACCGGATTCCATAAACGTTAGGGGGGACCGGATTGTGCCGGATTCCATAAACGTTAGGGGGACCAGATTGTGCCGGATTCCATAAACGTTAGGGGGGACCGGATTGTGCCGGATTCCATAAATGTTAGGGGGGACCGGATTGTGCCGGATTCCATAAACGTTAGGGGGGACCGGATTGTGCCGGATTCCATAAACTTTAGGGGGACCAGATTGTGCCGGATTCCATAAACGTTAGGGGGGACCGGATTGTGCCGGATTCCATAAACGTTAGGGGGGACCGGATTGTGCCGGATTCCATAAACGTTAGGGGGGACCGGATTGTGCCGGATTCCATAAACGTTAGGGGGGACCGGATTGTGCCGGATTCCATAAACGTTAGGGGGACCGGATTGTGCCGGATTCCATAAATGTTAGGGGGGACCGGATTGTGCCGGATTCCATAAACGTTAGGGGGGACCGGATTGTGCCGGATTCCATAAACGTTAGGGGGACCAGATTGTGCCAGATTCCATAAACGTTAGGGGGGACCGGATTGTGCCGGATTCCATAAATGTTAGGGGGGACCGGATTGTGCCGGATTCCATAAACGTTAGGGGGGACCGGATTGTGCCGGATTCCATAAACTTTAGGGGGGACCGGATTGTGCCGGATTCCATAAATGTTAGGGGGGACCGGATTGTGCCGGATTCCATAAACGTTAGGGGGGACCGGATTGTGCCGGATTCCATAAATGTTAGGGGGGACCGGATTGTGCTGGATTCCATAAACGTTAGGGGGGACCGGATTGTGCCGGATTCCATAAATGTTAGGGGGGACCGGATTGTGCTGGATTCCATAAACGTTAGGGGGGACCGGATTGTGCCGGATTCCATAAATGTTAGGGGGGACCGGATTGTGCCGGATTCCATAAATGTTAGGGGGGACCGGATTGTGCCGGATTCCATAAATGTTAGGGGGGACCGGATTGTGCCGGATTCCATAAACGTTAGGGGGGACCGGATTGTGCCGGATTCCATAAACGTTAGGGGGGACCGGATTGTGCCGGATTCCATGTTAGGGGGGACCGGATTGTGCCGGATTCCATAAACGTTAGGGGGGACCGGATTGTGCCGGATTCCATAAACGTTAGGGGGACCGGATTGTGCCGGATTCCATAAATGTTAGGGGGGACCGGATTCCATAAACGTTAGGGGGGACCGGATTGTGCCGGATTCCATAAACGTTAGGGGGACCAGATTGTGCCGGATTCCATAAACGTTAGGGGGGACCGGATTGTGCCGGATTCCATAAATGTTAGGGGGGACCGGATTGTGCCGGATTCCATAAACGTTAGGGGGGACCGGATTGTGCCGGATTCCATAAACGTTAGGGGGACCAGATTGTGCCGGATTCCATAAACGTTAGGGGGGACCGGATTGTGCCGGATTCCATAAACGTTAGGGGGGACCGGATTGTGCCGGATTCCATAAACGTTAGGGGGGACCGGATTGTGCCGGATTCCATAAACGTTAGGGGGGACCGGATTGTGCCGGATTCCATAAACGTTAGGGGGGACCGGATTGTGCCGGATTCCATAAACGTTAGGGGGGACCGGATTGTGCCGGATTCCATAAACGTTAGGGGGACCGGATTGTGCCGGATTCCATAAATGTTAGGGGGGACCGGATTGTGCCGGATTCCATAAACGTTAGGGGGGACCGGATTGTGCCGGATTCCATAAACGTTAGGGGGACCAGATTGTGCCGGATTCCATAAACGTTAGGGGGGACCGGATTGTGCCGGATTCCATAAATGTTAGGGGGGACCAGATTGTGCCGGATTCCATAAACGTTAGGGGGGACCGGATTGTGCCGGATTCCATAAACGTTAGGGGGGACCGGATTGTGCCGGATTCCATAAATGTTAGGGGGGACCGGATTGTGCCGGATTCCATAAACGTTAGGGGGGACCGGATTGTGCCGGATTCCATAAATGTTAGGGGGGACCGGATTGTGCCGGATTCCATAAACGTTAGGGGGGACCGGATTGTGCCGGATTCCATAAATGTTAGGGGGGACCGGATTGTGCTGGATTCCATAAACGTTAGGGGGGACCGGATTGTGCCGGATTCCATAAATGTTAGGGGGGACCGGATTGTGCTGGATTCCATAAACGTTAGGGGGGACCGGATTGTGCCGGATTCCATAAATGTTAGGGGGGACCGGATTGTGCCGGATTCCATAAATGTTAGGGGGGACCGGATTGTGCCGGATTCCATAAATGTTAGGGGGGACCGGATTGTGCCGGATTCCATAAACGTTAGGGGGGACCGGATTGTGCCGGATTCCATAAACGTTAGGGGGGACCGGATTGTGCCGGATTCCATGTTAGGGGGGACCGGATTGTGCCGGATTCCATAAACGTTAGGGGGGACCGGATTGTGCCGGATTCCATAAACGTTAGGGGGACCGGATTGTGCCGGATTCCATAAATGTTAGGGGGGACCGGATTCCATAAACGTTAGGGGGGACCGGATTGTGCCGGATTCCATAAACGTTAGGGGGACCAGATTGTGCCGGATTCCATAAACGTTAGGGGGGACCGGATTGTGCCGGATTCCATAAATGTTAGGGGGGACCGGATTGTGCCGGATTCCATAAACGTTAGGGGGGACCGGATTGTGCCGGATTCCATAAACGTTAGGGGGGACCGGATTGTGCCGGATTCCATAAATGTTAGGGGGGACCGGATTGTGCCGGATTCCATAAATGTTAGGGGGGACCGGATTAGTAGTGGTTTTTCTGACCTCAATAAAGCAAAGTGCAATCTATCAATGACACCATGGAGCTCTTGGTGTGATAGAATGTAATCAGAATATGCAGACCGAGCATTCCATCCCCACAGCCTATCACCATCCCAATAAAGCAGAACTAAAGGCCACCGTTTGCTGTCTGTCCCTTTTGGGAAGCATAACCTTCACTTCTTGTTCCCATGATAAAGGACACCGAATGGGAGATTTATTTTAGGCCACATTCACACGGCCACACATGGATGGGCAGGAGCAGCTGCTGCAGGAATCAGATTCTTGTCAGTCGTTCTAAGCGTTGCATGCACCTCAGGAGTTGATTGAGTCTCGGTTCACATATATGCGATGACAGACATTGCATGCGATTCAGAGCCCGCCCGCTGCTCTGCAAATCACATGCAATGTCTGTGCGATACAATGGCTGAATTTGCATTGCATTCGGACACAACTCACACAGGACTATTTTTTGAGTCCAAACCAGAATCGGATTGCATGGGTGTTCACAACTATGCGATCCAAATCATGTCCGAACTGACAGTTCGCACTGCGATATGCAAACTGATCTGGGGGTGTCATTAACTTTGTATTGACGCCCCCCAGCGATTCCCATATGGCAGTGTGAACTGCCTGCAAGTTGAATGCGATGTGGGAACCGGCAGTGGATTCGCAGGGTTCCCGCATCGCATATATGTGAACCGGCACTCAGGCCCCTTTCACACGGGCTTTCCGATCTGGTCCGCCTGTCAGTTTTTTCAGGCGGACCGGATTGGATGCTCCATGCATCCCTATGGAGCAGCGGATGTCAGCTGGGACATCTCCGCTGCTATCCAATCCGATCCTGTCCATGAAATCCAGGCGGATGGAAACCCTATTTTCCATCCGTCTGGAGGATCGGATAGGATCGGGTGAAAACAGACAGGCAGTCCTTTATCATCCGATCTCCCATACAGAAGAGCGGGGATCGGACGGGTCTGTCTCTGTAAAGTAAGCGGAGACGGACCTGTCATCCAACTGCTCAGCGGGGATCAGCAGATCGATCCCCACTGAGCAAAACGCTGGGCGGAAAGCCCATATGAAAGGACCCTTACTAAAACTGGAGAGTGTAGAATCTGGTGCAGCTGTGCATGGTAACCAATCAGCTTCTAACTTCAGCTTGTTCAATTAAACCAGTGGTTCTCAACTCCGGTCCTCGGGGCCCACTAACAGGCCAGGTTTGCAATATAACTAAATTACATCACAGGTGATCTCATTTGCTGCTCAGTGATTGCAGTATTCTAGTCTGCATCTCCCCAAGGTAATACTTAAAACCTGGCCTGTTAGTGGGTTCCGAGAACCGGAGTTGAGAACCACTGGATTAAAGCGTTACTAAACCCACAACAGTAAAATCACTGTGTATATGCAGTAAAGCATGCTGGTTATACTCACTGTGGAACCTAATAGGTTAATCCTCTGCATTATGTAAAAAGAGTGTTTGATCCTGTCTTCTCTGATCGTCCCTTTCTTCCACTGTCCTCAATCCATCACGTGATAGTACAGAACCTTGGGGGCACTCTAGCAATACACACCAAACTGAGCATGTGCAGATTTTCCTTTTTTTTTTGGAAGGGGGGTGCATGTGATCAGCACAGGCCAATCAGCACTGTCCAGACAGAGGGTCAGGGGTCATGCAGCCTCAAAAGGACAGGGAATGAAATCACCTCCTACAGGCTTTAACCAGACACTGATAGAAGTCACAAGACTGCTATATACTGCTGATGAGAAAAGGGATTTAGCAGTTTATATTACTAAAATAATTGCATTTCCATGCTCTGTGGGAGACCAGATATTATCAGTGGTCGCCAGATGTGGCCCTTTGCTTGCTTTTTTTCTTGCCCTTAGGGTGCCATTTCATCCACTGATACCAACAATGGGGCACAATGCCTCCCAATGAGACCAATGAAGGGTCACAGTTCCTCACAATAACACCAACCATTGGGTGCCCAATAACACCAATGATGGGGTAGATTCCCCCCACTGACACCAACAATGGGGCAGAATTCCTTCCACTGACACCAAGGATGGGGCATATTTTTTTTTTACTTTGGGACCTTTTCTTTTCACAATGGTCAAAGTCCGGCCCCTCTAAAGGCTGATGGACCATAAACTGGCCCCCTGTTCAGAAAGTTTGGAGACCCCAGAGATATAGTGAATGCAGAATCCTGGGGAGACCAGATATAGGGACTGCAGGCTCCTGGGAAGATCAGATATAGTGAATTCAGGCTCCTGGGGAGACCAGATATAGGGACTGCAGGCTCCTGGGGAGAGCAGGTACAGTGACTGCAGGTTCCTGGGGGAGACCAGATACAGTGACTGCAGGTTCCTGGGGGAGACCAGATACAGTGACTGCAGGCTCCTGGGGGAGACCAGATATAGAGACCGCAGGCTCCTGGGTTTAGGAACACTTTAAGCTTTGACAATAATACCTGGAAGCTGATGGGCTTCTATGCAGAACTGCACCCGATTTTGCACCCTCCGGTTTTAGCAAATCAATCCCAGTCTGTACATATCAATGGCTCCTGGTTGGCTGGGGTTGATAGCAGCCTAATGGCTCCTCCTACTGCTTTATCTGAGGAGGCAGAGAGCCACTGCTCTCGGGGACATCCCTGGATGGGGATGGGGCTCAGGTAAGCATTTAGGGGAGCTGCATAGTGAAAGCCTTTATAAGCACTTTAAAGGGCTCATGCACACTATAGCTCAAAAAAAAAAAGCTGATTTCAGCTTGAAGAAGCTTCTGCACATTTTTATTGATCTTCTTGCAGCTCCTTTGAGCAAAAGCTTTTTTTTTTTTTTTTACCCACAAACCCTCCTAGAAAGTACTTTCTATCAAAGCAAAAACACAAAAGCTGTAACAAACACTTTTTGCGAGTTTTCAAGGCTCTTTTGAGCTCTTTGGGGTACTAGCTCCTCTGAAAAAAATGCGAGTTTGAGGTGTTTTTTTTTTTTTTCTGGCTGTAGGAACATATGCCTGAGAAAGCCATAGTGGGCATGGACACATTGGCTAACATGGAGGAGGGGAGTTTGCAGGCAGAAAAATATATATATATATATATAATATACATTGCATTTATATATATATATATATATAAATATAAATAATGAAGAGCTCAAAACCCTGTAGAAGCCGCTTCTTTGAGCTGCAGCATGCATGAGCCCTAAGGCTCTGTTCACATACTGGCATATCAGATCACGGGCAGAAGCCCAATCATGAATCATTGCAAATCGCGGGATGCCCGGTGACTTGCAATGGCACCACAAACAAGGGCACGATTTTGTTGCGATTGTCACCCGGCAAATCACTGGGAAAAAAAAAAAAAAAAAATCGAGCAAACAGAATTAAACGGGACACCTGTTGCCCAATTGTTCTTGTACTTTTTTTGGGCGACAAGCATCCCCCCGATTCTGTTTGCACGATTTTACTGCGATCCGTCGGGCAAAAATATTACACCGCGTTTGGGGTGCTATTGCAAGTCACGGGAATCGCACGGACATCCCGCGATATGCAATGATTCGGAATCGCAGGTAAAATCACAGCAATTCTGCATGGGCAATTTTTCCCTTTGTCCGTTAAAATAACAGTGCTGAATTCGCAAAATAGGGCTTGGTCAGGAAGGGGGTAAAACCTTCCAGGGCTGAAGTGGTTAAGGGGGTAAACTGCCCTCCTTTACAGACAGAAGTTTATTCCTTTGATCAATATTGCCCACGATCTGATATGCCAGTATGTGAACAGAGCCTAAGCCTAATGGGCCATACACACTATACAATTGTCTTTAGATTTTCCAAAAACCATATAATATGAGGTCAAATCTAAACACTTTCAATTTGTATGCAATCAGGCCGGCCCTTGCACTACATAGCTGAAGGAAAATCTAAAGGAAATCAAACAACAAAATTTGTATAGTGTGTATCCAGCTTTAGTTCACACTGGCCTATGTAAGTGATACAATGGACAGGGCTTTTCACGCTATCAAAACAAGGCGCTCACGTTACTTCTAAAATTGAAGCCTCATGTCGAGTCAGGAGGCATTTGAAGCCTTTCAACCTCTCCCATTCAAGTCTATGGCAACGCTTCGTACACTCTGCCAGGCAACGGTGGTGCCTTAAGATTTGTTTTTATTTCCTGTAACAGAATAGGCATTTATGGAGCGGTTTTAACGCTCAAAACTACCCAAAAGGGAGTTTGTTGAGCATTTTTAACTCATCATTACCGCTTGAAACCCACCCATACTAAAGTTCATTAAAGAAAGTCTAACACCCATACGAATGCTACAGGAGCATTTGTTAAAGTAGTAATAGTCAAGTGAATAAGTCCTTAAGCCTTCATATAAATTATATAAAAAAAAAAAAAACACACAAACACCTAAACCAAGCTTAGTAAATGCCCACTACAAAAAAGCATCAAATGTTCTGAGTACAATAAATGACACAGGTTTAAGTCTTGAAGGCAGACATTTGCATATTCATCCCTGATCAGGTGATGTGTCCTCTGATTAGCTTTGAGGTGACCCCAGCATGTATGCCGGGATAAGCATCACAATCCCATACATGTCTAATATCCAATTAAGCCTCGTACACACAAGTCCTTTTTTTTTTTTTTCATTCAACCCAGCAGAGCTTTTGGGGGGGGGGGGAACCTGACAGCTCCAGGGGAGCCACTGTACTAACTATCCGATGTCAGTACAGCAATCTCCCCTGCTGTGCTATTGTGTTCTAACAGGGGGACAGCACACCTGCCAGAACACTCCAGCTATTGGCTGAGAGCGAGGATCAGTAGCCCTCTGGACTTAGAGAGCAGGGGGGGGGGGACCCTAAACCCTCTGAACACAGCTCTAGATTTGAAGAGAGAAGTGGACCCTGAACACAGAACCCACCTCTGAATTTGGGGAGGTTAGGGGACCTTGAACCCCCAAAACACAGAACCCACCTCTGAATTGGGGGAGTTTAGGGGACCTTGACCCCCCCAAACACAGAACCCACCTCTGAATTTGGGGAGCTTAGGAGACCCTGAACCCCCCAAACACAGAATCCAGCTCTGGATGTGGAGAGCAGACCCTGAACCCCCCAAACACAGAACGCAGCTCTGGATTTGGAGAGTGAGGGGGACCCTGAACACAGAACCCACCTCTGAATTTGGGGAGCTTAGGGGACCCTGAACCCCCCCCAAACACAGCTCTGGATTTGGAGAGCAGACCCTGAACACAGCTCTAGCTTTGGAGAGTGAAGGGGACCCTGAACACAGAACGGGGTGCTGGATTTGGAAAGCAAAGGGGACCCTGAACCCACCAAACACAGAATCCAGCTCTGGATTTGGAGAGCAGACCCCAAACACAGCTCTAGATTTGGAGAGTGAAGGGGATCCTGAACCCCCCCAAACACTGAATCTAGCTCTGGATTTGGAAAGCAGCTCTGGATTTGGAGAACAGGCCCTGAAGACAGCCCTAGATTTGGAGAGCAAAGTGAACCCTGAACCCCCCCCACAGAATCCAGCTCTGGATTTGGAGAGCAGACCCCAAACACAGCTCTAGATTTGGAGAGTGAAAGGGACCCTGAACACAGAACCCACCACTGGATTTGGGGAGCTTAGGGGACCCTGAACCCTCCAAACACAAAATAGGGATCCTGATTTGGAGAGGACCCTAAAAACAGAATAGGGCTTTGGAGAGCAGAGGGGACCCTGAACATTGCTCTAGATTTGGATTTTAGCCAAGGGGAGCATGATCTCAATCCTTCAGACTTGTATGGGACTTGCAGATCAGCGCATACTTGGATTCAGCACAGAGACATTTTTTACCCCAGATAATTTGTTCCATTAAAGCCATGGTGAGAACAAAATACAAAACAAAAACAGAAGGATGACAATACACAAAGTGAAATTTCACATCACTGATCTAACACCGGATAGATTTAGTGGATCTTGGTGGCGGCTTCATATATAGACTGAGCTACGTAGTCCAGGTTCTTTGTCGTCAGACCGCACATGTTAATGCGACCGCTGGCCATCAGATAAATGTGCTTCTCTTTGATGAGGTATTCAACTTGCTTGGCTGGAAAAGAGAAAAAAAAAAAAAAAAAAGTAAAAAATAATTTATTTTGACACGATCATTGAACACAGAGACCCTTTACATTATGTAACACTTCATCATATTAGTGTTGCAGCACAACAGGGAATAAAAATCGCTAACCATCAGACATCAGTCTATCCTAAGCTGCTATGTGGTCCATTGACAGTTTAGTTTGACAATTTTGAACCCACTACACAATCCGGTCCTATAAAAACACAGGATCCAGCGCTGGATTTGGAGAGGGGACCCTGAACAGTCTGAACACAGAATTTATTTTTGGCCAATAGGCTGCTTTCACATGGAGCAGTTTTTTGAAGCACTTTTGCGTTAAGAGCAAGAAAACCTCAGAAAAAAAAAAAAAATGCATCCCTTTATGTCTTCACAGTTGTCCGTTTAAAAAAAAATAAATCAAAACCGCAGCTCCCCATTGAAATTAGTGAACAACTGATATCAGCAGTAAAAAAAAAAAAAAAAAAAAAAAAAAAAAACACGATATTTTGGTCATTGGATATCGGTATCAGCCGATATTTTCGGACATTAAAACATTTTTTTTAATTTTACTGTGGAGGGATCTGGGGGTCTAAAAGCATTCAAAACGCCAAGTTTGGCTGTTTTGAATGCTGCAAGTTTCTTTAATTCGTCACCGCCAGTACCCGGAAGTGATGTCAGTGATGGGGGCGGGGGGGGGGGCATCCCCTCCCGCTCCTTGGAATGACAGCTGAGCGGCTTCTCAGCCGGATCGGTCGTCATTACAAGACAGCCGACTGTCGGCTATGGAAACCGGTACCGGGGTGAGGCCTCTAGCTGCAGGGATCACTCCGGTACAGCACTTTCCCTGAAATATCAGCAAATCAAAAGCCGATTCCAATATATCAGGAAAAGTGCAGATCGGCCCCCGGTACATCGGTGTTGCCGATAATCGGTCGATCTCTACTTGAAATGCATCAGTAATCGGTCAATCTCTACTTGAAATGCACCCGTGTTGCACTTCTGATGCGGTTTTTAAGTCACATGAGCTATGAAAAAATCTGATTTTCTCATCAGCCATTGTTGGCACCTTTTTTCCTATCGGCAAAACACTGATAACCCCATTTCTGCCTGGCTATATATCTGTACACCCCTACAGAATACAGGGCTCTGGATTTGGAGAGCAGAGGGGACGCTGAACACAAAATATAGCTCTAGATTTTGGAAAGCGGACCCTAAACACACAAATTACTTTTGGTTTGAGTATTGTGACTTTAGAATATAAAAGTAGATTAGCAGGCCATCACCTGAATCTTAAAACATGCCCCGCCCCTCTATCACCTATACTAAGTAATCTGTGTAAAAGCAATGTATATACTTCACTATATCAGCTCACTCCGGTCTGCTCATAGGATCCCCTGGATCAGGCAGCTTTGGCTGCAGGGGAGAGGAGGGAGCTCCAACAACTGCTGAGCCCTAGGAGCTTCTGGGTGACATCACCACTCCATAAGTTACCAGTCATTGTTGAGCGCTCTCTCCTATCCCTTGAAACCACTGCAGGCTGACACAGGGGAGCTCATGTGACCAGACCTCGGCTGAAAAACAGGTATACACATCTTTCTTACACAGGCCCGTCAGCATAGGTGTTAGTAGGGGGAGGGGCCATTTTAAGACTATTTAGGTGGTAGCCTTGAGTTCCACTTTAATAACCAGCATGAATGTGAACCTTGAAGTTTCACCGGGTGAGAAAAGTACACGATTTGTACACTTATAGGGTCAGAGTGGACAGATACTTACGATTTAGACCTGTGAAGCTGAACATTCCAATCTGCTCCACGATGTGCTTCCAAGTTCCCGGCGTCTTGAGTGCCTCCAGTCTGGACTTCAGCTCCGATCTCATGAGCAGGACGCGATCCGCCATAGTCTTTACATTGTCCCTCCTAAGTAGAAGAAAAAAGTATCCGTTACGAAGGGCTGACCTGAAGACTGAAAATGAATGCAATGTATGCAGAGCTCCAGAAGTGATAGAATCATTTAAATTTTCTGTTCGGCTTGGTTGCTTTTGATATTGCTCATTCTTATTTATAGACTGCATCATTTTGCAGAGCAGAGTAGGGACTGGCCAGAGAGATTACTTTGAAGCAGTTGGCTGGCTTAAAGTGGTTGTAAACGCTGAAAGTGCATTCTATGCGTGAAGGTAAAATAACCCTATGTGCTGCTCCCCCCACAGCCCCCATAATACTCACCTTGAGCCCCCTCTCCATTCAGTGATGTGCATGAGAGCCTCAGCTGTTCTAGGACTTCCTCGCATTGGCTAGGAGAGCAGTGGGAGCCATTGGTTTCCACTCCTTTCAAATCACAGCCAATGAAGAGAGAGAGCACACACCAGTGCCCCATAGCAAGCAACTTACTATTGGGGGCACTGGTCAAGGGGGAGGAGCCAGTAGAGCCGATGGAGGACCCGAGCACCTCTGTGCAAAACATTACACAGAGCAGGTAAATATGATTTCTTTTTTTTTTAAGCTGAACCTTTAATACTATGTGCACAAAAACAGGGGATTTGTAGTTCAACGTTTTCTAGAAAGAAATTCATGGAAGTTTTGCCAAAAAAACACACACGTTCCCTTTAAATCCAATTCTGGTTAAGCCATATTAAACCTAGAAACAAGCATTTATCATAATGCAGCCAACCGCATCTAAGAATTGGTAAGCTGCACTAGTTTTCATTTTTAGGCTTCTTCATTATTTTGACCTGGTGATCCTGCCAGCAAGTCTGTTTTTTAAAAAGAACAAGCTCTTACAGATGTAGAAGATAGTTTCTCGTCCCTCTATTTCCACCTGACAGGGGTGCTTACAAGGATCAACTTTTATTTAATTGATGTAAAATCTTTATCCAAAAACTGTTACTGATTATAAAGTGTGAGTTGGAGCTTGGCTTCAGTTTTGTTAGTGTATCTAAATCTACTAGTTTATTAGTGTATCTAAATCAGCTAGTCCATCTCTACCTTGCTATACACTAGTAGGTTTCAAAGGGACAGTTATAGGAAAATTCTTTGTACATCTGATGACTGGAGGAATCTTGTCTGACAGTAGTTCAAGATTGGTTGCTTTTCAACAGTCAGTTTTGGAACGAATAATTTTCCGACCACTGCTAGTAATTTGTTCCTTCCAGGAGAATTTTCCATCCTCCTGCATCCATTATTTTTTCTTTTCACTGAGGTTGAAAAACGTTGGTTTAACCCCATTAACAATTAGATAAAGAAATGAACGGTCTTAAAACTGGTGTATGGCTAGCTTTGTGCTCCCCTCCCAATGCTGCTGTCCAAAGGTGCCCCCCTGTGCTCCTTCATCCAGAGTGGGGGTGCTTTTAATACAGGAGGCATTTTACTGGCCAGGTCACCAGGGAAAAAATAAGCCTAAAAAGAAAAAACGAATGCAGCCACCACATCTAAATGTTTGTTAAGCTGCAATATGTGACATTTCTGGTTTAATAGCGCTTTCAGTCCTACCATTCATCAAACAGCTCCGGGGTGGTGAGAGTGGTGGCGACAATGCGAGCTCCTTGTGATGGCGGATTGGACCACGTTGTGCGCACGATCTTCTCCATCTGTGACAGGACGCGGCTGACGTTATCACTGTCTTTGCCCACAACAGTCAAGTTTCCGACTCTTTCATCTATAGAAGGAGAAAAAGTAGAGTCAGGAGTAGAGTCAGGAGTAGAGTCAGGAGTAGAGTCAGGAGTAGAGTCAGGAGTAGAGTCAGGAGTAGAGTCAGGAGTAGAGTCAGGAGTAGAGTCAGGAGTAGAGTCAGGAGTAGAGTCAGGAGTAGAGTCAGGAGTAGAGTCCTTTAGTCCCGGTTCACACATCTGAGATGCGGGAACCGGTCAAATACACTGTGGGTTCCCGCATCGCACTTGACTCGCAGCCAGTTCACACTGCCATATGCAAATCGCTGGGGGTGTCAGTATAAAGTTAACGACACCCCCAGATCAGTTTGCATATTGCAGTGCGAACTGTCAGTTTGGACATGATTCGGCTCACATAGGTGTGAACACCCAATGCGATCCGATTCTGGTGCGGACCAAAAAAAAAAAAAAAAAAAAGAGGGGGGGGTGGTGGATAGAAGAGGGGCTAGTAACAAGTGTGGAGCAAGTAGGAGGTGGGGGGACGTGATAAAAAGGTGAGGGTACACCATTGTAGGATCCCTCCAATGGGGGCCCTCCCCAATCTTCCCCTCTCACTTAAGTCATTCAGATGGTCTTTAAGTACTTTCCACCCAAAGAAGTACCCATACGTCCTTGGGTTTCAGTGGGTATACCAGGATGGTGGGTGCACCTACAGGCATCATCCCATTGTTTGCAGCCAGCAATTCTGTAGAAGGCAGAAGTGATCCAAGTTGCTAATTAGCCACTCTAATAATTTTTCGGGTGGCAGAAGGGGGTCCCCAGTCCCATTGCGGTGCCCAGGAGCAATACAGCTGGTGGCGATGGCTCAAAAAAAAAAAAAAAAAACCCCACTCAATGATCTCAGTGTAAAGTAACACTATCTTTTAAGGTGGCCCTGGTCCATAAATCCCTCACCTCCGGGTTCCTGTTCTCTGCCTTAGTTTCCATTAGTGGATCCCCAGAGCTCAGCGATTCAGGAAGTCATCAATCATACAGCTTCCTGGATGATAAGCAATTCCTCTCTATCCCAGACATCCAATCACCTCCATTGCCCACAGTAGGCTGCCCCGTGCCAATCCCCCCCCCCCCCATTGCCTGCAGTAGGCTGCCCCGTTCCCCCCCATTGCCTGCAGTAGACTGTCCCGTTCCCCCCCCCCCCCATTGCCTGCAGTAGACTGTCCCGTTCCCCCCCCCCCATTGCCTGCAGTAGACTGCCCCGTTCCCCCCCCCCCCCATTGCCTGCAGTGGGCTGCCCCGTTCCCCCCCCCCCCCCCATTGCCTGCAGTGGGCTGCCCCGTTCCCCCCCCCCCCCATTGCCTGCAGTGGGCTGCCCCGTTCCCCCCCCCCCCCATTGCCTGCAGTAGGCTGCCCCGTTCCCCCCCCCCCCCCCCATTGCCTGCAGTAGGCTGCCCCGTTCCCCCCCCCCCCCCATTGCCTGCAGTAGGCTGCCCCGTTCCCCCCCCCCCCCCATTGCCTGCAGTAGGCTGCCCCGTTCCCCCCCCCCATTGCCTGCAGTAGGCTGCCCCGTTCCAATCCCCCCCCCCCCATTTCTTGAGTTAGGCTGCCCCGTTCCCCCCCATTGCCTGCAGGAGGCTGCCCCGTTCCCCCCCATTGCCTGCAGTAGGCTGCCCCGTTCCCCCCCCATTGCCTGCAGTAGGCTGCCCCTTCCAATGCCCCCTCATTGCCTGCAGTAGGCTGCCATGCCAGTAGCCATATCTCAGAATAGGAGCCTACAGGTCCATACTCCTGAATTTTCCATGTCATCATCTAACCACCTGAGATTAAGGTGTCACACTCTAAAAATCTCTACCGCTTTACTCGAGAACCGGTTACCCCTTTATAAGCCGGAGGTCACAGTAATCAGGACATCAGAAGACACAGCTCCGGTACTCACTGTAGAGACCAAAGTTCTTGGAAAACGACTGAGCACAGAACAGCTCAAACCCTTGAGATACGAAGTAACGCACGGCCCAGGCGTCCTTGTCCAGATTTCCGGAGGCAAATCCCTGATACGCCGAGTCAAAGAATGGGAAGAGGAATCGTCTCTGGAAACAGCAAGGAGAGAAAAGATCAGCGACGATGATTGAACGCTACTAAAGTCCTGCACACTTCTTCCTGCTGGTCAAAGGTCGAGAAATCCCAGCATGCATAGGGCTGTGTGTATATCTATATCTCACAAAGGTTCTTTCCTTCCTCAAAGAGGAGATTGCCATAGGGGCCTCAAATGCAGCCCTCCCCCCCCCCCCCCACACACACACACACACACTCTCTGGTCTGTGCAGCAGACGCCCTTTCCTTTCTATAGGCGAATGTAGAGTAAAAGATCGCCTGCCTTGGGGTCTGATCACAGCATTGCAAAGCTCCAATGATATAACGAACACTAACAGTGTCTGTCCTGGCCCAGTATTTGGCAGATCTACATTACCCTCCAAGTGGACCGGTCTACTCACCTTCATAACATCGGCTATCTGCTTCCACTCCTCCTGGGTGGGGTCTGTTCCTGTAGGATTGTGTGCACAAGCATGGAGGAGGAAGATGGAATGCTCCGGAGCTTTCTGCAGGGATTAGAAATGGACATTATTACCGCTTTCACAGCTGTAGTGATATTTTAGATCTGTACAGCATTTATTAAATCCAAAAACCAATAACAGGCAAAAAAATAAAAAAGAAAAAGTTAGTGTATACAATTGCCACACAAGTCCTATTGTAATTGAATGTTATGAAAAATGCTCTGTCAATCTGCAGCCGCTGTAATTTTCTGCAATATGGCCACCTGGAGGCGCTCTGTACACAGATGGTATAAAGACCACCCCCAGAAATGGAAATTCCCTGCTTGTGCAATTAGCTCAAGATAGAAGTCAGATTTTGGGCATCCCCCACAACAAAAATATCATTTTTGGTGAGATACTCCCAAAGGGAAATCCCATCTAAAAGGGATGCAGATCCCGCCACTTTCCACAGATCCCTGCTGGTGCAGAAGCTAATTGATAATTATAAAGTCACTCCCATTTACTCAGCACATGGACAGACAAACCGCTATTTCTTCAAAAGAACAAAAAGCTAGGAATCCTAGTTTGCAAAAACCCCTGCAATGTACAGATATCACCCAGAGGGGGGAAGGTGGGGTTGTTTTCCCCTCAACAAAAGTAGAGTTTTAACAAACCAAAAAAAAAAAGTGTGAACCAGGTGTGGTAGTGGACTGAAAAGGGAAAGGAAGGGGGGGTGGGGACAAAGTAGGAAAAAGGTTATCTACCAGATCTGGACAGTGGGGATATAAATGTGCCTCTAAAAAACTGGAAACATATGTCCACAGATAATACAAAAAAAAAAAAAAAAAAGTATTATATATATATATATATATATATATATATATATATATATATATATATATATATATATATATATATATATATATATATATATATATATATATATATATATATATATATATATATATATATATATATATATATATATATATATATATATATTATATATATATATATATATATAAAATAATAAACACATACATAATTTTTTTTTCTTTTTACATACAATCAGCTTTTAATATATATTAAAAGCTGATTGTATGTAAAAAAAAAAAAAATTTATGTGTATATTATTATTAATATTTAATTAATATTATTTAAATATAAATATTAATTAAATATAAATAATATTAATACATTTTTTTATATATATATATATAATTAATATTATTTATATTTAATTAATATTATTATATTAAATATAAATAATAATAATAAATAAATAATAAAATATAAATAATAATAATAATAATTAAATATAAATAATAATAATAATAATAATAATAATAATAATAATAATAATAATAATAATAATAATAAATATATAAATAATAATAATAATAATAATAATAATAATAATAAAATATAAATAATAATTATATTAATTAAATATAAATAATATTATATTAATTAAATATAAATAATAATAATTATTACATATATTTTTTTTATTTTTTTTTATTGAAATTTACATACAATCCGCTTTTGTTCATATTCATGGTCACAAGTATGCTGTTGGAGATGGTATGTTTTTTTCCTATCCCATAATGGTTGGTCCATTTTTTTTTTTCTATCCGTTTGTACAAATTTCTCAATAAAAAAACATTTTAAAACAAAAAAGAAAATTTACAATCAGCTAAAATGGATATAATCAAAGTCAAAGATGAAAACGCATGTACATGACAGGTCACATGAACATGAACCAATCCCCGCTGAGCCGGCGGATGACAGCTCCGTCTCCGCAGGGAGGTGTCACAGCCCCCGCTGCTCTCTATGGGGAATCGGATGAGAGCGGACCGCCTGTCCGCTCTCATCCGATCACCAGGACGGATGGAAAATAGGGATTCCATCCGTCCGGATTTTACGGACAGGATCGGATGCGGATAGCAGCGGGCATGTCTCTGCTGACACCCGCTGCTCCATAGGGCTGCATGGGGCATCCAATCAGATCCGCCTAAAAAAAAAAAAAAAAAAAACCTGACAGGCGGATCTGATCGGAACGCCAGTGTGAAAGGACCCTTACCCTTTACAGTCTGCCATGATATTATGACAGTGATGCCAGGAAGACAAACTTGCATCCTCCAGGTGTGGAGAGAGAATCAGACACCGGGATATGGTGTTTGAAGTCTGTAGATGGGGCTGATGAAGATACCAACCTCAGCCAAATTTTTTTGGGACAATCCATGGCCATACAGGTCATCTTATATAGAGGGAGAGATTGGGTGATCAGGCCAAGCCAGAGCTGCAAGCTTAGAGGTTCAATATTCTTCCAGTGCTATATAAAAACGTTTATGTACCTGCACTCCATTCAGACTCACCTCTAAATCTTCCAACAGCCCCTTCAGGTCCAGCCCCCGCTTAGCAGCATCCCAATACCGGTACGCCCGGATGTCCTTAAACCCAGCATCAAGAAACACGGCATTATGATTTTCTGTATCGGGGAAAATAGAATACAAATGTCAGATTAGAAATTCAAAAATATATAATTTTAATAAAGTGCAATAAACAGATTTTATAGAAAACAGTGGAAATTTCTCATCTATTCCGGACTGTGCTCACAGATCCTGGACTCTGAGGGGGTCTGCCATTGTGAGTCCCCCCAATATTAAACACACAAACACCATCAAACATGGGATGGGACTTGGGGGGGGGGGGGGGGGTTGGTTGATGCACATTTACACGTGAACTAAAACTGATATTAAGTCTTTTGCTTAAAAACAACAAGCATGTTATACTTACCTGCTCTGTGCAGTTGGTTTTGATCCTCCTCTTCTCAGGTCCCTCGCCAGCGCTTCTGGCCCCACAGCAAGCCGCTCGCAAGGGGGGCACCCAAGCCGAGCTGCTGCTCTGTGTGTCCATCCAGAAACAGAAGCAGCGTCTCAGCCCCGCCCCCTCTCCATCCTCATTGGCTCACTGACTTTGACAGCAGCAGCAGATTTGCATTCTGACAGGAGGGAAGGAATGGAATCTGTGTCCCTGCAAAGCAGGAAATAAAATCCATCTCTTCCCCATAGTAAAAGCAGCACACAGTTTACACAAACACTGGCTAGGCACACATTTAACCCTGATGTTAACCCCTTCTCAGCCAGTGTCATTAGTACAGTGACAGGGAATATTTTTAGTACTGATGACTCTACTACTGATGTCACTGGTTCCCACAAAGTGTCAGAATGTCTGCAGCAATATTGCCATTACTAGTATATGGAAAAAAAAAAAAAAAAAAAAAAAAATTATATATATATATATATCTCTTTGGCTAGGTTTGTATAGTCCTACAGATACAACCGGCCCCTTTGAGGGCAACCATAACGCTGATGTGGCCCACAATGAAATTAAATTTGACACCTCTGTCCTAGGCCACAGAGATGAATGGAGGCCATCTTTCCTCCGCTCATCTCTGACCAGCAGCCACACATTCCGGGTTGGTTTTCCGGATTCCCGATAGCCCAGGAGACCCCTCCTGCTGCTTCTAAAAAAGTGATCCAGTGGCAAATTTGCTGCTTGGACCACTTTTATTGGTTGGAGAATCGCCAGATGAAAAAAAAATAAACACACACACCACTAGGGGTTATGGCATACGGCTGCAGCCATTAACACTGACTATGGCCCAGTGAGGAGATGATTAACCACTTCCGACCCACCCGCCACAGTTACACGTCGCTACTTTGACATTAAATACCGGGGTTATGGCAGCAGATAGCTGCCATAACCCTCAGGATTTTTTAACTGGGCGGGCGGTCTTCTTTCACATAAGAGTGGACCCAGCCGCAGATTCACCACGGGAATCACTTATATGGTCGCCCTTCCTCCCCCCTCCTGCCACTTCCGGGTCGTTTTCCCTGCTTACTGTAGCTGTCGGTAGCGGGAAAACGATCCGGTCCTCTCCCCTCCTAGGCAGGAAGTCGACTGAGGGCAAGCTGGCCCCCACTCCACTCTATGGCCTTGGAGGACTAGAGCGTCATATGTCGCTTCCTCTCAACGGCCTTAAAGAGCCCATTTTTTTCCCCCCCATGTTGAAAAAAAAAAAATACTTTTGCTTTTTTAGTGTAGATGTGAGGTCTTTTTGACCCCAGATCTCACATTAAAGAGGTCCTGTACTGCTTATTTCTATTACAAGGAATGTTTACATTGCTTGCAATAGGAATAAAAGTGGTCAAAAACGTTTTTAAAAAAAAAAAAAAAAAAAAAAAAAAAAAAAAAAAAAAAAAAAGGGGACAGTGTAAAAATAAAAAAAAAAGGTAAAGCACCCTGTCCCTCCGAGTTTGCACGCAGAAGCGAATGCATACGCAAGTCGCACCCACATATGTAAACTGTGTTCAAACCGCACATGTAAGGTATCGCCGCAATTGTTCGAGAGAGCAATAATTCTCTTAGAGTTCTCCTCTAACTCTGAACTGGTAACCTGTGGAAATTTTTAAAGCGTCGCCTCCTATGGAGATTTTTAAGTACCAATATTTGTCACCATTCCATGAGTGTGCGCAATTTTGAAGCATGACACGTTGGGTAGCCATTTACTCAGCGTAACATTATCTTTCACATTACAGAAAAGAATTGGGCTAACTTTACGGTTTAGATAGTGAAATTTATTTTTTCCTCAATAAATTGAGTTTTTGAAAGATTGCTGCGCAAATACTGCGTGACAAAAAATATTGCAACGACTGCCATTTTATTCTCCAGAGTCTTTGCTAAAAAAAATATATATATACTGTTTGGGGGTTCTAATTAATTTTCTAGCAAAAAAAATACTAAATTTTAAGTTTCATTAATAGGCCTGGTCCTTAAGTGGTTAATCAGAGACCCGAGTTCTACTTTATGGGTATGAGGGAGGGGGGTGACTTTGCGGAACTCCATTATAAGTTTGCTGTGTGACATTAAACATACGCTGATGCGGTCTTTTAACAGCAGAGCTTCAGACTACATTCATACGCATACATTACAGAGAGGATAAGAGGAAGCGTCTCACCCCAGGAGGGAGAGGAGATGTAGATGGGGGTCGCGGTGTTATTGGTTCCATTGTACCAGCGCCTTAAGAACTCGGCTCCAATACGTAGCGCTCCTGTACCACCCAGAGACTGCACGCCACCCACCTGCAGAAACAAAACAAAAACAGAGGACCGACTTAAGTGGTTGTAAACCTCAGATATGAAATATGAACAATTCATGTACTTGTCTCAATCCAGAGCACTAAACCCAATTTCTGTCTGCTGACTCCTTCCTCTGCAATGAGCACGAGTCACTTCTGAAAAGTTTTCCTGACACCAAGAGATAAAAGGTGACAGGGGAGGGACCTCCAACACACAGCCTGTGATTGACAGTCTCCGTTCTGATCGTGTGAGGGGGAGGGGGGATCCCTTCCCTCCAATCAGCTCTCAGAGCTCTCCCCACAGGCGCAATCCCCCCCCCCCTTTTTCAGAGCCGAGAGATGCTGTATACCCCTAAGTGATGATTTTTATTTGAAAAGTTCTCTTTAATGAGACATGCAGGGTATAAAAGACCCCAATGTCTCCTCTGGGCTCCGCTAAATGTATTGCAACGCACATCGCATTGCAATACATCACCTTCCTGGCTAGGCTAGCCGGGGACACAGAGGCTGACCAGTAGCTGACATCATAGACGTGGCTTTCCGGGTCACAGCAAGAAGGGGAGAGAGCGGACCTGGCAGCAAGAAGACTTTGAACAGGTAATGCTTTACATCCCGTAGAGCTCACAGAGGAGGCGGGGCGGAGCGCGGAATGAAAGGAATACATCCCTGAGAACAGCTGGTGCTGGTTTATACATTGGTAAAAGCATTTTTAAAGAGGATTGCATACATCTCAACTTATTAAAATGGGTGGAACTTCAGCAGGGACAGGGAGGTTAAAATTGATGGGGAGATGGATAGAGCCAAATACAGGACCATTCTGGATGAAAGCCTGATGGAGTCTGCAAAAGACCTGAGACTGGGACAGAGATTTGTCTTCCAACAAGACAATGATCCAAAACATAAAGCAAAATCTACAATGGAATGGTTCACAAATAAACATATCCAGGTGTTAGAATGGCCAAGTCAAAGTCCAGACCTGAATCCAATCGAGAATCTGTGGAAAGAACTGAAAACTGCTGTTCATAAACGCTCTCCATCCAACCTCACTGAGCTCGAGCTGTTTTGCAAGGAGGAATGAGGAAAAATTTCAGTCTCTCGATGTGCAAAACTGATAGAGACATACCCCAAGCGACTTACAGCTGTAATCGCAGAAAAAGGTGGCGCTACAAAGTATTAACTTAAGGGGGCTGAATAATTTTGCACGCCCAATTTTTCAGTTTTTTTATTTGTTAAAAAAGTTTGAAATATCCAATAAATTTCGTTCCACTTCATGATTGTGTCCCACTTGTTGATTCTTCCAAAAAAAAAAAAAAAAATTACAGATTTCTTTATGTTTAAAGCCTGAAATGTGGCAAAAGGTCGCAAAAAGTTCAAGGGGGCCGAATACTTTTGCAATGCACTGTAGATAGAATAGGGTTTTAAAGGGGTGAGAGCAGGTTTAGGCTTAGTTAGGAATTGGCTGGACTTCCTCTATAAAATTAAACTAAACCCTCCTCTCTCTTTCAGCCAAGGAAGCTGCCATCTTAGCCTCTGTTTGACCTCCAACTGCCATGGTGCTACACATGGTCAGTTATGACTTCAGTCATTTGATGGCGAACACAAGCAAATGTGACAGGTTTAGTTTCGCTTTATTATACCAACCGCAGGACACCAGACACCACCGCTTCTAAAAGGGATAGCCGCGGGATCACTTTATATGAAAGTCAGGTGCCAGAGGGAAAAAAAAAAAAAAAAAAAAAAAAAACAGGGTTATTTATGGCATCTAGTTGCAGCCATAACCTTGGTATTTAACGCCAAAGTAATGACATTTTCCCAGTTAGGTGGTGGGCGGTTACACTAGAGTTTTAATGGCTTCTTTGGCCTATACTGCCAAGAACCTTTATTAGACGCAAGCAAAAAAAAAAAAAAAAAAAAAAAACCAACAACAACACTGGGTTACCCCCTTAATAGGATGGGTGCAAAGCCTGGCAAAAGTAAAGTTGGTTTAAATAAAAAATTTAAAAAATAGAAAGATGAAAACATAGCATGGAGGAATAAGACCTTGGGTTCCTCCCTCTTTTTTTTGTTTTTATTTTAGTTTTGTCTTGTCTGAATCACAGGAGGTAAATAGAAAATGGGGTGGAAGGTATATGGGTACTGTTACCCCGAAAAGGGATAGTGTAAAGATGTTAATATAAAAAAGATGTTAATATTCTCTGTATAAGACGTTTGAAATTTTATATGGATACGATTTTTTGAATAAAAGAATTGTAAATGTACCTTTAATAAAGAATTAAAAAGTGAAAAAAAAATGAAAAAAAAAAAAAAAAAAAAGTTGGTCCTCACCCCAAACTAGCCAAAAATCCAAGAGTCTGGTGGCCCACCCTGAACCCCTTCATAAGTGATGCTTGTTTGGAACAATAGATCTTCACAAGACCTTTCCTAGAGAAGGCCCCCAGTAAAGGTTCACTGATGGAGGATTTAACCGGTTGCCGACTGCGCACAGTATATTTACTGCGTCAGTCGGCCCCGGCCAGGCAGAGTGACGTAGGTCTACGTCGCTCGCCTGTCACTCCTTCTAGAGCCAATAGCGGGCGGGCGCGCGCCCGCTGAGGCGCGCGCCCGCTGAGGCTCGTTCACGGAGGAGTGCGGGAGTGTGACTAGCGGACCCGATGTCCACCGGTCACACTACGATCGCCGGTACAGCGGGAGAAAGACAGAGCGGCTTGTGTAAACAAGCCGCCTGTCAGTTCTCCCTGTGTAAAAGTGAAGATCAGACAGTTCTACTATGTAGAACTGTTGATCTTCGTTTTTACACTAGTAGACCTGTCCCTGCACAGTTAGAATCACGCCCCTAGGGCACACTTAACCCCTCCCTGTCCAATACTGTTAACCCCTTCCCTGCCAGTGTCATTTTTGCAGTAACAGTGCATATATATATAGCACTGATTACTGCAGTAATGTCACTGGTACCCCCAAAAGTGTCAAAAATGTCAGTCAAGGGTCCGATCTGTCCGCCGCAATGTCGCAGTACCGCAAAAAAAAAAAAAAATCGCAGATCGCCGCCATTACTCGTTAAAAAAAAAAAATAAAAATGACAAAAATCTTTCCCTTTGTTAGTAAACGCGATAACTTTTGCGCAAACCAATCAAAAAATGCTTTTTGCGATTTTTTTTACCAAACATAGGTAGCGTAAAACAAATTGGCCGAAAATGTTAAAAAATTTTGATTTTTACATTTTTTTGGGGGGGAATTTCATATAAAAAAAAAGTGAAAAATATTGTTGTTTTTGCAAAAATTACGCTCTTTTTTTGTTTATAGCGCGTGATAAAAAAAAAAAAAAAAAAAAAAAAAAAAAAAATCGCAAAAAACCCTCTGGTCTTTTAGCAGGAAAATCCTCCGGTGGTAAAGTGGTTAATGGTGTGCCACCAGCTCCTATCTTTAGCATTTTAAAAAGCTGGCGATATCAGAGTACTTTCTGCTACTATCCCGTAGGGTTTTTTCCTATAGTGGGGCTCATTTTGGTTCGGAGGCAGAACACAAGGCTCAACCTATAGCAGGGGTTTCAGCAGTTGGAACAAGTAGTATTAATTGGAGGATTACAACACCCATCATGTCATCACCCTGCAGGTTATACAGGTTTACTTGATGGGCGGCCAACCTCTAGGACAGGGATCCTCAAACTATGGCCCTCCAGCTGTTGTGGAACTACACATCCCATGAGGCATTGTAAAACTCTGACATTCACAGACATGATGGGAATTGTAGTTCCTGAACAACTGGAGGGCCATAGTTTGAAGACCCCTGCTCTAGGGTCTTTCAACGTTTTAGAGTGTAATGACCTGTAGAGGATGAAGGATAAAATAGAAAAAAAAAAAAAAAAAAAGTTACCCTCTCGTCCTTGAAGGCCGGACTGTCCTCACCCAGAGCGATCCTGGAGGCGCTGGAGCGGAATTCTGGAAGTCCAAGGATGGGCAGGTACTCGTGGTTCAGTGAGTGGTCATTGGCTATCTTCTGCTCCACCTTCTTCACCACCGGCAGGACCCAGGGCTGGGAGTCATCCGTACGGTAAGCTGCACAGACAGACAGAAAAGGGTTAGAAATGGGAAAAAATCTACTGGGTACAGCTCTCCAGAATGTCCTCACCACTGACCGAACCATGCCGATAATCAGACAGACAATCAGAGATAACCGATTACCGGCAGAACTCCAAACTACGTCAGATACAAAGTCCCATCACACAGCCTTGAGCTCCAATTACACAACATGGCCTGAAGAAACCTCAGAGAACTCCCCTATTGAAGGGTCAGACCAGCCAGGTATTAATAAATTTTAATTATACACAGTTGTGCTGAAGTTTGCCTTCTCTGGCAGAAATCATGACATTTTGGCATGGATATTGAAAATATGACTGATCATGCCACACAATTGGCTTTTAAGTATAGCGATTACAGTGCCTTAAAGTATTCATACCGCTGGAAATTTTCCACATTTTGTCATGTTACAACCAAAAACCTAAATGTATTTTATTGGGATTTTATGTGATAGACCGACACAAAGTGGCCCATAATTGTGAAGTGGAAGGAAAATGATAAATGGTTTTCAATTTTTTTTTTACAAATATGTGAAAAGTGTGGCTGCATTTGTATTCACCCCCCCTGAGTCAATACTTTGTAGAACCGCCTTTCCCTGCAATTACAGCTGCAAGTCTTTTTTGGGGATGTCTCTACCAGCTTTGCACATCTAGAGTGATTTTTTTGCCCATTCTTTGCAAAATAGCTCAAGTTCTGTCAGATTGGATGGAGAGCGTCTGAACAGCAATTTTCAAGTCTTGCCACAAATTCTCGATTGGATTTAGGTCTGGACTTTGACTGGGCCATTCTAATACATGAATATGCTTTGATCTAAACCAGGCATGTCCAACCTGCGGCCCGGGGGCCACACGCGGCCCAGAACCCCAGGCAATGCGGCCCACTGCCCCCTGCCAATTTTTTTTTTTTTTGCTGGGGAGGAAGGAAGTCAGGTCGGGGGCATGGCCACAGCGGCTTTCAACTAATGGTAGGCAGAGGCTGCCTTGGAGGGTGGGGTGGGGGGGGGGGGGGGGGGGAGGCGAGTATGTGCAGTGTTTCTGACTCTTACCACCATGACCACTTCAAATCACTGAAGTGGTCATGATGGTTAGAGTGTTTCTTTAATATCTCTCAGAAGAAGTAAACCTCTGTATACTGATTCCATTTTCATTTGATCAGTTGTGTTAAATTAGTGCGGGGGGTGCGGCAGCGTGGGAAGGGCGTGGCGGCATTTTATTACTTATATACCTTAACTATAGTTTATATTTTATATGCGGCCCAAGAAAATTTCTCTACACTCAATGTGGCCCAGAGAAGCCAAAAGGTTGGACACCCATGATCTAAACCATTCCATTGTAGCTCTGGCTGTATGTTTCAGGTTGTTTTCCTGCTGGAAGGTGAAACCTCCACTCCAGTCTCAAGTCTTTTGCAGACTTTTTTTTCCAAGATTGCCCTATATTTGGCTGCATCCATCTTCCCATCAGCTCTGACCAGCTTCCCTGTCCCTGCTGAAGAAAAGCATTACCACAACTTAATGCTGCCACCACCATGTTTCACAGTGGGGATGGTGTGTCCAGGGTGATTTGCAGTGTTAGTTTTCCCCCACATATAGTGTTTTGCTTTTAGGCCAAAAAGTTCAATATTGGTCTCATCTGACCAGAATACCTTCTACATGTTTGCTGGGTCCCCCACATGGCTTCTCCCAAACTGCAAACAGGACTTCTTATGGCTTTCTTCTTGCCACTTTTCCATAAAGGGCAGATTTGTGGAGTGCACAACTAACAGATTCTCCCACCTGAGCTGTGGATCTCTGCAGCTCCTCCAGAGTTCCCATGGGCCATTTGGCTCCTTCTCTGATGAATGCTCTCCTTACCCGGCCGGTCAGTTTAGTTGGACGGCCATGTCTTGGTAGGTTTGCAGTTTTGCCATACTCTTTCCAATTTCAGATGATGAATTGAACAGTGCTCTGTGAGATGTTCAAAGCTTGGGATTTTAACTTCCACAACTTTATCCAACTTGTCTGGAGTGTTCCTTGGCCTTCATGGTGCTGTTTACCAAGGTTCCTTTCACACGGATGGTGCGCCCAACGGACTCAGTTTTGCTCAGCGGGGATCAATCCGCCAATCCCTGCTCTGTGTGCAGAGACAGAGCTGTCAGATCCCCGCTCTCCTCTATGGGAGATCAGACAAGAATGGACCGCCTGTCCGTTTTGATCTGATCCTCCAGACGGATGGAAAATAGGGTTTCCATCCGTTCGGAGAGCAGCAGGCGTCAGCGGAGAGGTCTTTGACATTCGCTGCTCCATAGGGCTGCATGGAGCATCCAATCCGGTCCACCTGAAAAGCTGACAGGTGGACCGGATCGGAAAGCCTGTGTGGAAGGGACCTAAGGTTCAAAAAAATAAATAAATAAATAATAATACCTGAGAGCTTTACCGAAAAGCTGCATTTATACTGAGATTTTACTCACAGGTGGACTCCATTTACAAATTAGGTGACTTCTGAAGGCAAATTGGTTCCACTAGATTTTAGTTAGGGGTATCAGAGTAAGGCCCCTTTCACACAGGTGGACCGTTAAGATTCGCCTGTCCCGTTTTTTTGGCGGATCTGAACGGTCCCCCCATGCATCCCTATGGGGCATCGGATGTCAGCAGAGACATGTCCGCTGACAACCGATCCGTCAAATCTGGACGGATGGAAACCCTATTTTCCATCCGTCCAGCGGATCGGATCGGATGAGAACGGACCGATGGTCCGTTCCCATCCAATTCCCCCATAGAGATCTATGGGGCTGTGACAGCTGTGTCTCCGCACACAGTGAGAACAGCGGTCATTCTCCTGCTCAGCGGGGGAAATCGGCGGATCGATCCCCCGCTGAGAAAAGCGGAGTCCGTCTGACGGACTCATACTGTGAAAGGAGCCTAAAGGAGACTGAATACAAATGCACGTCACACTTTTCAGAGATTTGTAAAAAAAAAAAAAAAATAAATAAAAAAAAATTACAAAACCATTTATAAATTTTCCTTCCATTTCACAATTATGTGCTACTTTGTGTTGGTCTATCACATAAAATCCCAATAAAATAAAATTTACGTTTTTGGTTGCAAGAACAAACAACAAAAGAACCTCTATGTGGAGCGCTGGGGATGAGAGTATGTCCAGCCCAATCATAGCTAGTTTGCTCACACTTGCTGGCTGTTATTTGTAGTTCCACAGAATAGAAACAGTCACCATGGATGATAATGATTAAAAGATTTATTGCAAGTCAAATTAAAGCGGTAGTATCCCGCTTTTTGACACTTACCTACAGGTAAGCCTATAATAAGGCTTACCTGTAGGTACAAATAATATCTCCTAAACCGGCATGGTTTAGGAGATATTTACAGTGCGCGAGCGGCGCATGCGCTCTGAAGGTCCGGGGAGACCTTCAATTTATTTGCTGGGAGTTTGCCGGAAAATCACTTCCGCGCGGCTCCGGCCAATCATCGCGCCGGAGCCGTCTCTTCCGGCCAATCACCGCGCTGGAGCCGCCGAACCCGGAAGAGGCGGCGAGGGATCATGGCAGCGCCCGCAGCGATGTCCGGGGGTCCGTGTCGGGGCTTCGATCTAAGGTAAGTAACACATAATGGGCTAGTATGTGATGCATACTAGCTCATTATGCCTTTGTCTTGCAGGTTTTTTTATTTTTTTTATTTTATGGTTTAAAACCGCTTTAAGAGTTCAAAAGAGGCTGTAGGCAATGAACAGCAAAATAAAAGCGCAATTGTTCAAGAACCATCACCCTGACCAATGATCCCCGTAGGACTACACATATCAGAAACCCAAACACTGAATGGAAGGCAGGAGGGGGGGATCTGCCAGGGAAGAAACCGACCCTTCTCCACAGTGTGGTGCGCTGTGTCTCCGTGGTGTGTCACAGTATGCTGGAGATAATAATAAGAACAAGAAGGGGGAGAGCAGCTCTACTTCTCTGGCTGTGTGTCCCACTTGGCTCAAAAGCACTGTCTTCTTGGATGCTGCAGTGGTGGCCCGCGATCTACACCGAGATCAGCAGACGGGGAGGCCAAAGTGGGCGATCCTGCTGTAGGGGGAATCCCAGAGACGGGATGGGTCCGGCTGGACAGCTGAAGCTGCGCTTCCCGTGTGGGCGGGGGGGGGGGGATTGGTGGTTATAAATAAAACAGGGATGATGGATCCAAAGCCTGGTCGTTCATTACAAAGCTGTCACCATGACAACGCGTTTCGTCCATCTCTTATGTGGTGTAGACAGCCAGTGAAAAAAAAAATGTTTTATTATATATATATATATATATATATATATATATATATATATATATATATATATATATATATATATATATATATATATATATATCTCACACACATACACAAAAATTGTTAAGGGAATAAGGGTTCTTTAACCACTCTAGAACCGCTCACAGTAATACTACTGCGGCAGAGTGGTTCGTTATCGTCCAGCGACGTAGTATTAACGTCGTTGGACACTCCCCCTTCTGGGCGGCGCTTGCGCGCCGCCGGAGGCTCGCTCCCGCTGTTTTCATTCACAGCGGGAGTCGGGCCAGGGGAGGAGCAGCGGCGATCGCTGCTGCTCTTACCCGATCGTCGGGGATCGAGTCTGGAGATCCGCCCGCTGTGTGTAAACACAGCGGGCGGATCTCCATAGTGACAGGGAGTGACAGATCGGACTGTTCAGCATAGCTGGACATCCGATCTGTCCATGACTCACACAGTCACCTCCCCCCCCCACACACGTCAGTAAGCACCAGGCATACATTAACCCCTCCCTCTCCAATAAAATTAACCCCTTCCCTGCCAGTGTCATTTTTACAGTAACAGTGCATATTTATAGCACTGATTACTGCAGTAATGTCACTGGTACCCCCAAAAGTGTCAAAAATGTCAGTCAAGGGTCCGATCTGTCCGCCGCAATGTTGCAGTCCCGCAAAAAAAATAAAATCGCAGATCGCCCCCATTACGCGTTAAAAAAAAAAAAAAACAAACACCAAAAATTACAGAAATCTTTCCCTTTGTTAGTAAACGCAATAACTTTTGCGCAAACCAATCAAAATACGCTTATTGCGATTTTTTTTACCAAACATATGTAGCATAAAACAAATTGGCCAAAAATTTTTAAAAAAATTGGTTTTTACATCTTTTTTTGGGGGGAATTTCATATAAAAAAAATGTTAAAAATATTGTTATTTTTTCAAAATAAACGCTCTTTTTTTGTTTATAGCGCAAAAAGTAAAAATCGCACAGGTGATCAAATACCACCAAAAGAAAGCTCTGTTTGTGGGAAAAAAAGGACGTAAATTTCGTTTGGGTACGGCGTCGCACGACCGCGCAATTGTCAGTTGAAGTCGCACAGCGCCGAATCGCAAAAAGTGGCCTGGACGGAAGACAGCAAAATCCTCCGGTGGTAAAGTGGTTAAAAAGGTAAATCACTTCCTTCATCCATATTAAGATTATGATAGAAAGAACTTTAAAATTACATTACTCAATTAAAAAGAGGGTCTCTCGGGAGAAGAAAAAAAAAAAAAAAAAAAAAAAAAAAAAAAAAACACACCACCCACTACAGCACCAGGCAGTCTCTCATCCAGATAATAACCAGGCCCAACCCTGCTTAGCCTGCAAGATCAGACACGTTTAGGGTGATGTGGCCGTAGGCAAAGGAAATACAAAAAAAAAAAAAAAAAAAAAAAAATCACATAATGGTGTACACATCTATCTCCTCACTTAACCCATTGGGAGTCAAGCTAGAGAGCTTGTAAATCCAAAATGTTTCTCTTTTGCACAGCAGGGAAAACTTTGTTAGCCGTCAAAGACCCCTCAGGTATATCCTCGATGGCACAAACCGACAGATCAGCCTCTCAACCTTTTCAACACAGAGGAACCCTTGAAATAAAATTTCTAGTCTCGGGGAACCCCTGCTAAAAAATAAAAATCTACAACTCATAACACATTAGTGTTACAGTCAGTGAGAAGAATGCTCCTTTCTCTTATCATTGGGAAGAATTACCCCTTACAGATACAGTGCTTTGCAAAAGTATTCGGCCCCCTTGAACTTTGCGACCTTTTGCCACATTTCAGGCTTCAAACAAAGATATAAAACTGTAATTTTTTGTGAAGAAACAACAACAACAAGTGGGACACAATCATGAAGTGGAATGAAATTTATTGGATATTTCAAACTTTAACAAATAAAAAAAATGAAAAATTGGGCGTGCAAAATTATTCAGCCCCCTTAAGTTAATACTTTGTAGCGCCACCTTTTGCTGCGATTACAGCTGTAAGTCGCTTGGGGTATGTCTCTATCAGTTTTGCACATCGAGAGACTGAAATTTTTGCCCATTCCTCCTTGCAAAACAGCTCAAGCTCAGTGAGGTTGGATGGAGAGCATTTGTGAACAGCAGTTTTCAGTTCTTTCCACAGATTCTCGATTGGATTCAGGTCTGGACTTTGACTTGGCCATTCTAACACCTGGATATGTTTATTTGTGAACCATTCCATTGTAGATTTTGCTTTATGTTTTGGATCATTGTCTTGTTGGAAGACAAATCTCCGTCCCAGTCTCAGGTCTTTTGCAGACTCCATTAGGTTTTCTTCCAGAATGGTCCTGTATTTGGCTCCATCCATCTTCCCATCAATTTTAACCATCTTCCCTGTCCCTGCTGAAGAAAAGCAGGCCCACACCATGATGCTGCCACCACCATGTTTGAGAGTGAGGATGCTGTGTTCAGGGTGCTGAGCTGTGTTACTTTTACACCAAACATAACGTTTTGCATTGTTGCCAAAAAGTTTGATTTTGGTTTCATCTGAGCAGAGCACCTTCTTCCACATGTTTGGTGTCTCCCAGGTGGCTTGTGGCAAACTTTAAACAACGCTTTTTATGGATATCTTTAGGAAATGGCTTTCTTCTTGCCACTCTTCCATAAAGGCCAGATTTGTGCAGTATACGACTGATTGTTGTCCTATGGACAGAGTCTCCCACATCAGCTGTAGATCTCTGCAGTTCATCCAGAGTGATCATGGGCCTCTTGGCTGCATCTCTGATCAGTCTTCTCCTTGTATGAGCTGAAAGTTTAGAGGGACGGCCAGGTCTTCGTAGATTTGCAGTGGTCTGATACTCCTTCCATTTCAATATTATCGCTTGCACAGTGCTCCTTGGGATGTTTAAAGCTTGGGAAATCTTTTTGTATCCAAATACGGCTTTAAACTTCTCCACAACAGTATCTCGGACCTGCCTGTTGTGTTCCTTGTTCTTCATGATGCTCTCTGCGCTTTAAACGGACCTCTGAGACTATCACAGTGCAGGTGCATTTATACGGAGACTTGGTTACACACAGGTGGATTCTATTTATCATCATTAGTCATTTAGGTCAACATTGGATCATTCAGAGATCCTCACTGAACTTCTGGAGAGAGTTTACTGCACTGAAAGTAAAGGGGCTGAATAATTTTGCACGCCCAATTTTTCAGTTTTTTCTTTAACAAAGTTTGAAATATCCAATAAATTTCGTTCCACTTCATGATTGTGTCCCACTTGTTGTTGATTCTTCACAAAAAATTACAGTTTTATATCTTTATGTTTGAAGCCTGAAATGTGGCAAAAGGTCGCAAAGTTCAAGGGGCCCGAATACTTCACTGAAGCTAAAAAGGAACAATGGTGTCATTGAGAACTTATCTGAGAGGCAGAAATTGCCCATTGCTCAAGGAACCCCTAGCAACCTCAGGAGGAACCCTAGAGTTCCATGTAACCCTGCGATAGATCTTTGATGTTCTTGTGGTGAATGATAAAATGTCTTGCCACGCTGTGCTGGTCACAACCACTAGCAATGCAGCGACGATGGTCCCCTATTTGTTTCCTGAGGGTTCATTTGGTACGTCCCACATAGGACAGGTTACAGGGGCATGTCAGCATGTAAAGGACATATGTTGGAGCAGGTTCTAAAATATTTACTCTGAAAATTAATACCCGCCCCATCACTAAAGGAAGATTGTCCGTGTGTTATAAATTGGCACGTGAGGCAATTTTTTTTTTTTGCACTGAAAAGTGCCCACTCTAAATATGAACGCATGTCCATAGGTCTTTTATCGGACTTTAGTTAGATCCTACTGGGTGCAAAGATATTTTTTTTTATTATGGCATATGCCCTCCTGAATGTGACCTGTGGCACAGATGGAAGAACCGGGCCTAGCTTGGGGTCCATTTTGGGAATATGCCAATGTTTCCTCATAATTCGAGATGGACCTATAGGCACTGTTGTAGTTGGTTATGAATCTAACACCATTCTTGGGGGGGGGGGGGGGGGGAGGGTACTTTACGTTTACTTGTGGAAATAAAAAGCTCCTTGAAACCTTTTAAAGGCCTCCTGGACCATGCACCTCGAAAAAAAAAAAAAAGCTCTGCCACCAATTGGGAAAGCCCGTACACACTCGGTTATTCTCGGGTAGATAGCGCATGCGTGGTGATGTGTTGGCGCCATTTTTAAATGCAAGGTACCTCACCAAATGGTAACCGAGACCCCTCCACAGCCCCTGCATCTCCTCAGGAGATGCAGTGCTGTGGGAATGGTACAGGAGATTCTCCAGGAGAATCTTCTGCACCATGCCCGCAGCCCCTGCACCATGCCCGCGGCCCCTGCATCTCCTGCACCATGCCCGCAGCCCCTGCATCATGCCTGCAGCCCCTGCATCTCCTGCACCATGCCCGCGGCCCCCCTGCATCTCCTGCACCATGCCCGCGGCCCCCCTGCATCTCCTGCACCATGCCCGCGGCCCCCCTGCATCTCCTGCACCATGCCCGCGGCCCCCTGCATCTCCTGCACCATGCCCGCGGCCCCCTGCACCATGCCCGCGGCCCCCTGCATCTCCTGCACCATGCCCGCGGCCCCCTGCATCTCCTGCACCATGCCCGCGGCCCCTGCATCTCCTGCACCATGCCCGCAGCCCCTGCATCATGCCTGCGGCCCCTGCATCTCCTGCACCATGCCCGCGGCCCCCCTGCATCTCCTGCACCATGCCCGCAGCCCCCCTGCATCTCCTGCACCATGCCCGCAGCCCCTGCATCTCCTGCACCATGCCCGCGGCCCCCCTGCATCTCCTGCACCATGCCCGCAGCCCCTGCATCATGCCCGCGGCCCCTGCATCTCCTGCACCATGCCCGCGGCCCCCCTGCATCTCCTGCACCATGCCCGCAGCCCCTGCATCATGCCTGCGGCCCCTGCATCTCCTGCACCATGCCCGCGGCCCCCTGCATCTCCTGCACCATGCCCGCGGCCCCCTGCATCTCCTGCACCATGCCCGCGGCCCCCTGCATCATGCCCGCGGCCCCCTGCATCATGCCCGCGGACCCCTGCATCTACTGCACCATGCCCGTGGCCCCCTGCACCATGCCCGTGGCCCCCTGCATCAAATTTGTAACAATGAAAATACATCCTGCATATCAGATATTTACATTACGATTCATGACAGTAGCAAAACTTCAGTTATAAAGCAGCAACAAATATAATTTTATGGTTGGGGGTCACCACAACATGATGAACTGTATTAAAGGGTCGTGGCATTAGGAAGGTTGAGAAGCACTGCTCTAAGTAGACTTGCACACAGTTGAAGAAACTTGGCAGGTAGGTTGTTCTATGTACATCTTGGAGAAGTAAGCACAGATCTTCTGGGGATGTCGGCTGCCTCCAATCCCTCTGTCTCTTCATGTCACCCCAGACAGACTCCATGATGGTGAGATCAGGGCTTTGTGAGGGCCAAACCATCACTTCCAGGACTCCTTGTTCTTTACACTGAAGATATTTCTTAATGACATTGTCTGTATTTGGTGTCAGGTCTCCTGCTGCAGAATAAATTTGGGGCCAATTAAAAGCCTCCCTGATGGTATGGCATTATGGATAAGTATCTGCCTATATTTCTCAGCATTGAGAACTTCATTGATCGTGGCCATGGCCAAATCTCCAACTCCATTTACAGAAATGCAGCCCCACACTTGCAAGTAGTCTCCACCATGTTTCACAGTTGGCCGCAGACACTCATTGTACAGCTCTCCAGCCCTTCCCCCAACAAACTGCCTCCCGCATCAGCCAAATATTTCACATTGCGTCTCAGTCCAAAACACCTGCTGCCATTTTTTTTTTTTGCACCCCAGTTTCTATGTTTTCCTATATAGTTGAGTGGCTGAGCCTCGTTTTCATGTTGGAGGCTTTTTGGCCGCAATTCTTCCATGAAAACCACATCTGGCCAGACTTCTCCAGACAGTAGATGGGTGTCACTGGATCCCACTGGTTTCCGCCAGTTCTGTGCTGATGGCACTGCTGGACATATTTCGATGTGGAAGGGAAGCAAGCAAGATGTGCCCTTCATCTGCTGCACCTATGCAATTTGGAATGTGGGCGGAATTGCCGCAGTTTTAGCCGCAATTCCAGAATCATGGCAAAAACGCGGGAAGAGTTTGCGATGCCATTATTTCTCAACGGCACACTAAACGCGGTGTGAGTTTTCAGCAATTGTTGCTCAACAAATCGTGGCAAAATCACGCAAACAAAATTGTGGGACGTGCATCGCCCAAATGAAGTTCAGCAACTTTTGGGCAACACGCACCCGGCAATTTGTCACGCGACAATCGTGGCAAAATTGCACCACGTTTGGGGAGCCATTAAGAATCAATGGCATGGCAAACGTGTCCCACGTTTTGCCGTGATTCAACCAACAATCCAAATCGCCTAGGTGTGAATGGAGCCTCAGTTCCCTTGCCACTCCTCAACGCTGCCCAACCACTGCCATCTGCCGCGCCGCCTCAACGCTGCCCAACCACTGCCGCGCCGCCTCAACGCTGCCCAACCACAGCGCCTGCAGTGCCGCCCAACCACAGCAACTACCACGCCTCAATGCCGCCGTTTCTTTGTGCTTCTCCAAAAGAGATTAAACAGCACATCTTCAACTGCCAGTCTGCTGAGAAATCTTTGTCTGGGAGAGACCTTGCTGATGTAGTATAACTACCTTTTGCGGTGCTCAGTCTTGCCATGGTGTACGACCCTGCGACACGAAACCGCCACGGTCTACGACCCCCACGACATGAAACCGCCATGGTCTACGACTCCCGCGACATGAAACCGCCATGGTCTACGACCCCCGCGACATGAAACCGCCATGGTCTACGACCCCCGCGACATGAAACCGCCATGGTCTACGACCCCCGCGACATGAAACCGCCATGGTCTACGACCCCCGCGACATGAAACCGCCATGGTCTACGACCCCCGCGACATGAAACCGCCATGGTCTACGACCCCCGCGACATGAAACCGCCATGGTCTACGACCCCCGCGACATGAAACCGCCATGGTCTACGACCCTCGCGACATGAAACCGCCATGGTCTACGACCCGTGACATGAAACCCCGTGACATGATCATTTCTACAACCCCGTGACATGAAACCGCCATGGTCTACGACCCCCGCGACATGAAACCGCCATGGTCTACGACCCGTGACATGAAACCGCCATGGTCTACGACCCCGCGACATGAAACGGTCTTCACAACTTCACCTTAGTAGCAGAGTTTGGCTGTTCCTCGCCCAGTTTTAGGCCTCCTACACAGCCATTTCTGTTTAGGACTGTGCTTCAATCTTCAAAATTGAAGATCATTAGCACCCGCTTGGTACAATTAGTAAATTATACAGCTTAATCCAATCCTACAAAATCCCTGACTTTGTGCAAGAGTAAAAAATTGATGTTGGTTTGATGCCAAAGGGAAGTCAAACCAAATATTGATTTGATTTTTCTTCTATTCGCTCTTTGCAGATTGATACAAATAATGAAGTATAGATTTGGGAACTTCTTACTTTACATCATTTCTTCACACCTGCTGAAACCCTTTGCACAGAACTGTATAACTATTAGTGGGGGATGGGGAGTGGTGAACAGACGGGATGTAGGTCATACAATCACAGATGATCAGTATAAGTGGAGGTGACTGTGTGGGGTCAGGGAAGGGATGGATATTTGTAGTAGGGACAGATGGTCCTCTGATCCCATGTCCGGGTGGTGGGGAGATCACGGGATGTACAGAGGGAGGATGTCCTGTACACCGGCTCTGCTCACTGTCTGGCTTTGTTGCTCATATTCCGGATAAAGCGCTTCCTCAGCTCACCCATTCCTCTGTCTGAGGACATTCAATGTCAGGGGATCAACACTGACCCCGGAGGACAGAAACCTGCACCACACATTCCACCCCACCCCCTCTCAGACTGGCAGTCGTAGTCTACCCCCCCCCCTCTTCCTCCTCTCAGGCTGGGACTTGTAGTCCCCTCCCCCTCTCAGGCTGGGACTTGTAGTCCCCTCCCCTCCTCCTCTCAGGCTGGGAGTTGTAGTCCCCCCTCCCCCTCTCAGGCTGGGACTTGTAGCCCCCCCCTCCTCCTCCTCTCAGGCTGGGACTTGTAGTCCCCTCCCCTCCTCCTCCTCCTCCTCCTCTCAGGCTGGGAGTTGTAGTCCCCCCCTCCCCCTCTCAGGCTGGGACTTGTAGCCCCCCCCTCCTCCTCCTCTCAGGCTGGGACTTGTAGTCCCCCTCCTCCTCTCAGGCTGGGACTTGTAGTCCCCCCTCCTCCTCCTCTCAGGCTGGGACTTGTAGTCCCCCCTCCTCCTCCTCTCAGGCTGGGACTTGTAGTCCCCCCTCCTCCTCCTCTCAGGCTGGGACTCGTAGTCCCCCCTCCTCCTCCTATCAGACTGGGAGTTGTAGTCCCCGCCCCTCCTCCTCTCAGGCTGGGACTTGTAGCCCCCCCCTCCTCCTCCTCTCAGGCTGGGACTTGTAGTCCCCCTCCTCCTCTCAGGCTGGGACTTGTAGTCCCCCCTCCTCCTCCTCTCAGGCTGGGACTTGTAGTCCCCTCCCCTCCTCCTCCTCCTCTCAGGCTGGGAGTTGTAGTCCCCCCCTCCCCCTCTCAGGCTGGGACTTGTAGCCCCCCCCTCCTCCTCCTCTCAGGCTGGGACTTGTAGTCCCCCTCCTCCTCTCAGGCTGGGACTTGTAGTCCCCCCTCCTCCTCCTCTCAGGCTGGGACTTGTAGTCCCCCCTCCTCCTCCTCTCAGGCTGGGACTTGTAGTCCCCCCTCCTCCTCCTCTCAGGCTGGGACTCGTAGTCCCCCCCCTCCTCCTATCAGACTGGGAGTTGTAGTCCCCGCCCCTCCTCCTCTCAGGCTGGGACTTGTAGCCCCCCCCTCCTCCTCCTCTCAGGCTGGGACTTGTAGTCCCCCTCCTCCTCTCAGGCTGGGACTTGTAGTCCCCCCTCCTCCTCCTCTCAGGCTGGGACTTGTAGTCCCCTCCCCTCCTCCTCCTCCTCTCAGGCTGGGAGTTGTAGTCCCCCCCTCCCCCTCTCAGGCTGGGACTTGTAGCCCCCCCCTCCTCCTCCTCTCAGGCTGGGACTTGTAGTCCCCCTCCTCCTCTCAGGCTGGGACTTGTAGTCCCCCCTCCTCCTCCTCTCAGGCTGGGACTTGTAGTCCCCCCTCCTCCTCCTCTCAGGCTGGGACTTGTAGTCCCCCCTCCTCCTCCTCTCAGGCTGGGACTTGTAGTCCCCCCTCCTCCTCCTCTCAGGCTGGGACTCGTAGTCCCCCCCCTCCTCCTATCAGACTGGGAGTTGTAGTCCCCCCCCTCCTCCTCCTCTCAGGCTGGGACTTGTAGTCCCCTCCCCTCCTCCTCCTCCTCTCAGGCTGGGAGTTGTAGTCCCCCCCTCCCCCTCTCAGGCTGGGACTTGTAGCCCCCCCCTCCTCCTCCTCTCAGGCTGGGACTTGTAGTCCCCCTCCTCCTCTCAGGCTGGGACTTGTAGTCCCCCCTCCTCCTCCTCTCAGGCTGGGACTTGTAGTCCCCCCTCCTCCTCCTCTCAGGCTGGGACTCGTAGTCCCCCCCCTCCTCCTATCAGACTGGGAGTTGTAGTCCCCCCCCTCCTCCTCCTCTCAGGCTGGGACTTGTAGTCCCCTCCCCTCCTCCTCCTCCTCTCAGGCTGGGAGTTGTAGTCCCCCCCTCCCCCTCTCAGGCTGGGACTTGTAGCCCCCCCCTCCTCCTCCTCTCAGGCTGGGACTTGTAGTCCCCCTCCTCCTCTCAGGCTGGGACTTGTAGTCCCCCCTCCTCCTCCTCTCAGGCTGGGACTTGTAGTCCCCCCTCCTCCTCTCAGGCTGGGACTTGTAGTCCCCCCTCCTCCTCCTCTCAGGCTGGGACTTGTAGTCCCCCCTCCTCCTCCTCTCAGGCTGGGACTTGTAGTCCCCCCTCCTCCTCCTCTCAGGCTGGGACTCGTAGTCCCCCCTCCTCCTCCTATCAGACTGGGAGTTGTAGTCCCCGCCCCTCCTCCTCTCAGGCTGGGACTTGTAGCCCCCCCCTCCTCCTCCTCTCAGGCTGGGACTTGTAGTCCCCCTCCTCCTCTCAGGCTGGGACTTGTAGTCCCCCCTCCTCCTCCTCTCAGGCTGGGACTTGTAGTCCCCTCCCCTCCTCCTCCTCCTCTCAGGCTGGGAGTTGTAGTCCCCCCCTCCCCCTCTCAGGCTGGGACTTGTAGCCCCCCCCTCCTCCTCCTCTCAGGCTGGGACTTGTAGTCCCCCTCCTCCTCTCAGGCTGGGACTTGTAGTCCCCCCTCCTCCTCCTCTCAGGCTGGGACTTGTAGTCCCCCCTCCTCCTCCTCTCAGGCTGGGACTTGTAGTCCCCCCTCCTCCTCCTCTCAGGCTGGGACTCGTAGTCCCCCCCCTCCTCCTATCAGACTGGGAGTTGTAGTCCCCGCCCCTCCTCCTCTCAGGCTGGGACTTGTAGCCCCCCCCTCCTCCTCCTCTCAGGCTGGGACTTGTAGTCCCCCTCCTCCTCTCAGGCTGGGACTTGTAGTCCCCCCTCCTCCTCCTCTCAGGCTGGGACTTGTAGTCCCCTCCCCTCCTCCTCCTCCTCTCAGGCTGGGAGTTGTAGTCCCCCCCTCCCCCTCTCAGGCTGGGACTTGTAGCCCCCCCCTCCTCCTCCTCTCAGGCTGGGACTTGTAGTCCCCCTCCTCCTCTCAGGCTGGGACTTGTAGTCCCCCCTCCTCCTCCTCTCAGGCTGGGACTTGTAGTCCCCCCTCCTCCTCCTCTCAGGCTGGGACTTGTAGTCCCCCCTCCTCCTCCTCTCAGGCTGGGACTTGTAGTCCCCCCTCCTCCTCCTCTCAGGCTGGGACTCGTAGTCCCCCCCCTCCTCCTATCAGACTGGGAGTTGTAGTCCCCCCCCTCCTCCTCCTCTCAGGCTGGGACTTGTAGTCCCCTCCCCTCCTCCTCCTCCTCTCAGGCTGGGAGTTGTAGTCCCCCCCTCCCCCTCTCAGGCTGGGACTTGTAGCCCCCCCCTCCTCCTCCTCTCAGGCTGGGACTTGTAGTCCCCCTCCTCCTCTCAGGCTGGGACTTGTAGTCCCCCCTCCTCCTCCTCTCAGGCTGGGACTTGTAGTCCCCCCTCCTCCTCCTCTCAGGCTGGGACTCGTAGTCCCCCCCCTCCTCCTATCAGACTGGGAGTTGTAGTCCCCCCCCTCCTCCTCCTCTCAGGCTGGGACTTGTAGTCCCCTCCCCTCCTCCTCCTCCTCTCAGGCTGGGAGTTGTAGTCCCCCCCTCCCCCTCTCAGGCTGGGACTTGTAGCCCCCCCCTCCTCCTCCTCTCAGGCTGGGACTTGTAGTCCCCCTCCTCCTCTCAGGCTGGGACTTGTAGTCCCCCCTCCTCCTCCTCTCAGGCTGGGACTTGTAGTCCCCCCTCCTCCTCCTCTCAGGCTGGGACTCGTAGTCCCCCCCCTCCTCCTATCAGACTGGGAGTTGTAGTCCCCGCCCCTCCTCCTCTCAGGCTGGGACTTGTAGCCCCCCCCTCCTCCTCCTCTCAGGCTGGGACTTGTAGTCCCCCTCCTCCTCTCAGGCTGGGACTTGTAGTCCCCCCTCCTCCTCCTCTCAGGCTGGGACTTGTAGTCCCCTCCCCTCCTCCTCCTCCTCTCAGGCTGGGAGTTGTAGTCCCCCCCTCCCCCTCTCAGGCTGGGACTTGTAGCCCCCCCCTCCTCCTCCTCTCAGGCTGGGACTTGTAGTCCCCCTCCTCCTCTCAGGCTGGGACTTGTAGTCCCCCCTCCTCCTCCTCTCAGGCTGGGACTTGTAGTCCCCCCTCCTCCTCCTCTCAGGCTGGGACTTGTAGTCCCCCCTCCTCCTCCTCTCAGGCTGGGACTTGTAGTCCCCCCTCCTCCTCCTCTCAGGCTGGGACTCGTAGTCCCCCCCCTCCTCCTATCAGACTGGGAGTTGTAGTCCCCCCCCTCCTCCTCCTCTCAGGCTGGGACTTGTAGTCCCCTCCCCTCCTCCTCCTCCTCTCAGGCTGGGAGTTGTAGTCCCCCCCTCCCCCTCTCAGGCTGGGACTTGTAGCCCCCCCCCTCCTCCTCCTCTCAGGCTGGGACTTGTAGTCCCCCTCCTCCTCTCAGGCTGGGACTTGTAGTCCCCCCTCCTCCTCCTCTCAGGCTGGGACTTGTAGTCCCCCCTCCTCCTCCTCTCAGGCTGGGACTCGTAGTCCCCCCCCTCCTCCTATCAGACTGGGAGTTGTAGTCCCCCCCCTCCTCCTCCTCTCAGGCTGGGACTTGTAGTCCCCTCCCCTCCTCCTCCTCCTCTCAGGCTGGGAGTTGTAGTCCCCCCCTCCCCCTCTCAGGCTGGGACTTGTAGCCCCCCCCTCCTCCTCCTCTCAGGCTGGGACTTGTAGTCCCCCTCCTCCTCTCAGGCTGGGACTTGTAGTCCCCCCTCCTCCTCCTCTCAGGCTGGGACTTGTAGTCCCCCCTCCTCCTCTCAGGCTGGGACTTGTAGTCCCCCCTCCTCCTCCTCTCAGGCTGGGACTTGTAGTCCCCCCTCCTCCTCCTCTCAGGCTGGGACTTGTAGTCCCCCCTCCTCCTCCTCTCAGGCTGGGACTCGTAGTCCCCCCTCCTCCTCCTATCAGACTGGGAGTTGTAGTCCCCGCCCCTCCTCCTCTCAGGCTGGGACTTGTAGCCCCCCCCTCCTCCTCCTCTCAGGCTGGGACTTGTAGTCCCCCTCCTCCTCTCAGGCTGGGACTTGTAGTCCCCCCTCCTCCTCCTCTCAGGCTGGGACTTGTAGTCCCCTCCCCTCCTCCTCCTCCTCTCAGGCTGGGAGTTGTAGTCCCCCCCTCCCCCTCTCAGGCTGGGACTTGTAGCCCCCCCCTCCTCCTCCTCTCAGGCTGGGACTTGTAGTCCCCCTCCTCCTCTCAGGCTGGGACTTGTAGTCCCCCCTCCTCCTCCTCTCAGGCTGGGACTTGTAGTCCCCCCTCCTCCTCCTCTCAGGCTGGGACTTGTAGTCCCCCCTCCTCCTCCTCTCAGGCTGGGACTCGTAGTCCCCCCCCTCCTCCTATCAGACTGGGAGTTGTAGTCCCCGCCCCTCCTCCTCTCAGGCTGGGACTTGTAGCCCCCCCCTCCTCCTCCTCTCAGGCTGGGACTTGTAGTCCCCCTCCTCCTCTCAGGCTGGGACTTGTAGTCCCCCCTCCTCCTCCTCTCAGGCTGGGACTTGTAGTCCCCTCCCCTCCTCCTCCTCTCAGGCTGGGAGTTGTAGTCCCCCCCTCCCCCTCTCAGGCTGGGACTTGTAGCCCCCCCCTCCTCCTCCTCTCAGGCTGGGACTTGTAGTCCCCCTCCTCCTCTCAGGCTGGGACTTGTAGTCCCCCCTCCTCCTCCTCTCAGGCTGGGACTTGTAGTCCCCCCTCCTCCTCCTCTCAGGCTGGGACTTGTAGTCCCCCCTCCTCCTCCTCTCAGGCTGGGACTTGTAGTCCCCCCTCCTCCTCCTCTCAGGCTGGGACTCGTAGTCCCCCCCCTCCTCCTATCAGACTGGGAGTTGTAGTCCCCCCCCTCCTCCTCCTCTCAGGCTGGGACTTGTAGTCCCCTCCCCTCCTCCTCCTCCTCTCAGGCTGGGAGTTGTAGTCCCCCCCTCCCCCTCTCAGGCTGGGACTTGTAGCCCCCCCCTCCTCCTCCTCTCAGGCTGGGACTTGTAGTCCCCCTCCTCCTCTCAGGCTGGGACTTGTAGTCCCCCCTCCTCCTCCTCTCAGGCTGGGACTTGTAGTCCCCCCTCCTCCTCCTCTCAGGCTGGGACTCGTAGTCCCCCCCCTCCTCCTATCAGACTGGGAGTTGTAGTCCCCCCCCTCCTCCTCCTCTCAGGCTGGGACTTGTAGTCCCCTCCCCTCCTCCTCCTCCTCTCAGGCTGGGAGTTGTAGTCCCCCCCTCCCCCTCTCAGGCTGGGACTTGTAGCCCCCCCCTCCTCCTCCTCTCAGGCTGGGACTTGTAGTCCCCCTCCTCCTCTCAGGCTGGGACTTGTAGTCCCCCCTCCTCCTCCTCTCAGGCTGGGACTTGTAGTCCCCCCTCCTCCTCCTCTCAGGCTGGGACTCGTAGTCCCCCCCCTCCTCCTATCAGACTGGGAGTTGTAGTCCCCGCCCCTCCTCCTCTCAGGCTGGGACTTGTAGCCCCCCCCTCCTCCTCCTCTCAGGCTGGGACTTGTAGTCCCCCTCCTCCTCTCAGGCTGGGACTTGTAGTCCCCCCTCCTCCTCCTCTCAGGCTGGGACATGTAGTACCCCCCTCCTCCTCTCAGGCTGGGACTTGTAGTCCCCCCCCTCCTCCTATCAGACTGGGAGTTGTAGTCCCCGCCCCTCCTCCTCTCAGGCTGGGAGTTGTAGTCCCCCTCCTCTCAGTTGTAGTCCCCCTGGTAGGCCGCACTCACCTCCCACTCCCAGGTTGACCTTGCGGGAGTCGCTGTCCGCTCGGAAGTCGGCTGTGAGTTTGAAGACAGCGACCGGCGGCGCCAGAGGAACGGAGGAGAAGATGGAAGAAGCCGCCATACTGATCACTGATCGGGGGACACTGAGCGCTAACCTTCACCTTCACCGGCTTATTACCGGGGGAGGGGACACCGCCAGCCAATCACTGCCCGGGAATAAGACAACACCCACAGACGGAGAGCGTCACGAGGAACCAGCTGTCACATTGGGCCAATCAGGAGGGAGAACGCAAATGAAGGCGCCAGCAGAACGATGGCATTGGATTACTAGAGAGGCGTGTCAGAGGATGGGCGGGGTTTCCGTGATGTCATTGTATCTCTTGACTACCTGATACGCGATGAGGTAGGCGGGGCTCAGTCACCTCCTGTGCCCCTCCGTGCAGCCTCAGAGCGTGTCCCCAAAAACCTCATCACATGGGGGCCTCTTTTCCTGTATGAAGGGGGAGGGGAACCAAAGCTAGGTTAACCACTTCAGCTCCAGGAGCTTTTACCCCCTTCATGACCAGGCAATTTTTTGCGATTCGGCACTGCGTTACTTTAACGGAAAATTGCGCGGTCGTGCGATGCTGTACCCAAATAAAATTGATGTCTTTTTTCCCCCACAAACAGAGCTTTCTTTTGGTGATATTTGATCCCCTGTGCGATTTTTACTTTTTTGCGCTTTAAACAAAAAAAGAGCGACAATTCTGAAAAAATATTTTTCACATTTTTTTTTTAATATGAAATTCTCAAAAAAAAAATGTAAAAAATCATTTTGTAACATTTTAGGCCAATTTGTTATTTGATACATATTTTTGGTTTGCGCCAAAGTTATTATGTTTACTAACTAAGGGAAAGATTTCTGTCATTTTTATTGTTTTTTTTTAACTAGTAATGGCGGAGATCTGCGATTTTAGCAGGAATGCGACATTGCGGCGGACAGATCGGACCCCTAACTGACATTTTTGACACCTGTGGGGGTACCGGTGACATTACTACAGTAATCAGTGCTAAAAATATGCACTGTTACTGTAATAATGACACTGGCAGGGAAGGGGTTAACACTATGAGCGATCAAAGGGTTAAGCCTAGGGGGTGTTTTTTTAACGGGGGGGGGGTGTGGCTTGTGAAATGATCATAACGACCTGTGATCCTATATAGAAGGATCACAGGTGCTCTGTGATCATTCCAGAGAGAAGAACGGTCAGCTGTGTTTACAACAGCTGACCGTTCTTCTCTCTCAGCGGGGAGCGATCGAGGGTGTCAGGCGGCAAAAAACCAAGCGGCGGACCGGATCGGAAAAGCCCGTGTGAAAGCGGCCTTACTGCGGCAAGGTGGCAGGTGCAGGCACGTATAAATGCCTTAATCTGGGTCTGCAGGCTCATGCATGAGCACCTCCTGCCGACCCGTGCTGTGATTGGACACCCAGCACAACTTTGGCAGCTGATTTCAGCCAGTCGGCAGTGTCCAATCACAAAGAGTTCTGTGTTTACAAATGCACAGAACATTGTGTACTGTGAGGCCCCGTTCACACTGGGGCGACGCTACTTTGCCGGGCGACCTCGGAGCGGCCAGCACGGACTTCATAACATTGAAGTCTATGCAGGTCGCTCCCGGTCGCCCCAAAGAAGCTCCGGACCCTTTTTCTAAGTCGGAACGACTTGTGTCGCTCCTATTAGAACGGGTCCGCAGCTTCCCTATGGAAGGCGACCTACGGCGACCTGTCAGGCGACCAGGTCGCCTGACAGGTCGCCCCAGTGTGAACAGGGGCTTAAGAGCAATCTGGCTGTTTCTTCTCCCTGCAAAGCAGGGGAAAAAAAACAACCATATAGTAAAGTAAAAAGCAACACACAATGCCTTAGACATTAACCCCTCCCCTGCCAGTGTAATTAGTACAGTATTCGCACTGTATCAGTGTCACTATCAATGTCAGTGTACCTCCCAGCCAGTGTCAGTTAGCACCAGATTACCTGCCACTCTATCAAAGTCCCACTATAAGCCACTGATCACTGCCATTACAGGTAAAGCATCAAAACTGATTAAATTCCAGCATACTGTATATAACATAGTTTATAGGCGCTATAACTTTCACACAGGGAAATTTGGGATTTTTTTTTTTTTTTTGCTACATTTTTTTTTAACCAAAAAACATGTAGCAGAATACATTTTGGTGCAGGTTACATTATATGACATAATGTCTTCTTGACTTGTCCAGACGCAGCCTACAGGACAGGAGGCAGCACTGAGAAGAGTAGTTGCGGCTGGCATCTTCCCGCTCACTGGTCCTCTCTATTTCCATTGGCTCCACCTCCTTGCAGTGCTGCCGCTTGGGTGAGGGGCTGGACCCCCGAGGGTGCTGTTAGATGCCAGCCTGCCACGTGGACATGGATGTGGATGATGTTCTGTAGTGCTGCTAGCTGCTGCTGTTTGTTGACCCAGTCCACCCCGGGTCACCAGGTGTATCCCTCTTTCCCTTGTGTCCTCAGTCAGGATAGCTTAAAACTGCAGTGCTGCAGAATTTCTTCCTGTCATTCTACTACCCTGTTTCCCCGAAAATAAACCCAACCCCGAAAATTAGCCCTAGTTAAAAACATGTATTCTGTTTTGTAAAAAGATGATATAATGTGCAATGTGTCTCCTTTTGTAACTTTATTGTGGAAAATACCTTATATACAGTGCCGCTTACAAATGGAGACTCACTGGATATTATCAGTGTTGGGGTAGTTACTCAAAAAATTTAACTAGTTACTTCTGTAAATTGTAGCGAGATTACTTTACTAGTTACTGCATTTGAAAAGTAACTTCACTACTTATTACTTTACTTTCCTCTTTCTTAATTGACCGTGTAGAAGAAGATACATGACACTCTTTCTGCATAGAGTTTATTGTATAAACACAGGCTTTGGGAAACAGGAGAACAAAACCTGAAAAAAACAAAATAAAACATAAAGTGCAACAAAAAGTCATAAACTTCATCCCTCTCTATTCTTCCAAATAACGATTATATCGCACGACTTGGTTAAAGAGGTTGTAAACTCTCTTTTTTTTTTTTCACCCTGCAAGAGAAAGACATAATGAGCTAGTATGCATCGCATACTAGCTCATTATGCAATACTTACCTTAGAACGAGCCCCCGCCGTGCCGCTCACTCACCTCTATGACGGGCGACATGTCCAGTCGCCCTGTTTCCGGGATCGCGGCATCCGGCCATCTGATTGGCCGGAGCCGCGGTGACGTCACTCCCGCGCACACGCGCAAGAGCCGACGGTCACGGCACGGGACTCTGAAGGAACGGCACGGGCGGCCGTTCCTTCAGAGCGCATGGGCCAGTGACGTCACTGGCTGCATGTAAGGTAAATATCTCCTAAACGGTACATGTTTAGGAGATATTTACAGTACCTATAGGTAAGTCTTATCATAGGCTTACCTATAGGTACAAGTGTCAGAGGAGGGTTTACTTCCTCTTTAAAGCGGAGTTCCAGCCATTTCACTCACCTGTCCAACGATCCAGCGATGTGGCCGCCCGAAGCCTCGATCCTCTTCCTCGGCGCCGGCATCACTGCTGTGGGCACCCGGCTGTGACAGTTTGCGGCTTCACAGCCGGGTACCCACTGCGCATGCGCGAGTCGCGCTGCGCGCCGTGATTGGCCGGCAATCTTCTGGGACCTCTGACCTGTCCCAGAAGATTGCAGGGAGGGAGGGGGAGAGGAGAACTTCCGCTCAGGGCGCCGCGGCGCTCTGAGCGGAAGTGGGAGCGGGTACCTGTCAAAACTAGGTACCCGCTTCCCCCCCCCCCACAAAAAAAAAATGACATGCCAAATGTGGCATGTCAGGGGGTTAGGACCACCTAAAGCGGAAGTTCCACTTTTGGGTGGAACTCCGCTTTAACGCAGGAAAGCGAGTTCCTATAGCCTAGTAAAGTAGTGCAGTTACCTCCTATAGCCTAGTAAAGTAGTGCAGTTACCTCCCTCCTATAGCCTAGTAAAGTAGTGCAGTTACCTCCTATAGCCTAGTAAAGTAGTGTAGTTACCTCCTATAGTCTAGTAAAGTAGTGTAGTTACCTCCTATAGCCTAGTAAAGTAGTGTAGTTACCTCCTATAGCCTAGTAAAGTAGTGTAGTTACTTCCTATAGCCTAGTAAAGTAGTGTAGTTACCTCCTATAGTCTAGTAAAGTAGTGTAGTTACCTCCTATAGCCTAGTAAAGTAGTGTAGTTACCTCCTATAGCCTAGTAAAGTAGTGTAGTTACTTCCTATAGCCTAGTAAAGTAGTGTAGTTACCTCCTATAGCCTAGTAAAGTAGTGTAGTTACCTCCTATAGCCTAGTAAAGTAGTGTAGTTACCTCCTATAGTCTAGTAAAGTAGTGTAGTTACCTCCTATAGCCTAGTAAAGTAGTGTAGTTACCTCCTATAGCCTAGTAAAGTAGTGTAGTTACTTCCTATAGCCTAGTAAAGTAGTGTAGTTACCTCCTATAGTCTAGTAAAGTAGTGTAGTTACCTCCTATAGCCTAGTAAAGTAGTGTAGTTACCTCCTATAGTCTAGTAAAGTAGTGTAGTTACCTCCTATAGCCTAGTAAAGTAGTGTAGTTACCTCCTATAGCCTAGTAAAGTAGTGTAGTTACCTCCTATAGCCTAGTAAAGTAGGGTAGTTACCTCCTATAGCCTAGTAAAGTAGGGTAGTTACCTCCTATAGCCTAGTAAAGTAGTGTAGTTACTTCCTTTAGCCTAGTAAAGTAGTGTAGTTACCTCCTATAGCCTAGTAAAGTAGTGTAGTTACCTCCTATAGCCTAGTAAAGTAGTGTAGTTACTTCCTATAGCCTAGTAAAGTAGTGTAGTTACCTCCTATAGCCTAGTAAAGTAGGGTAGTTACCTCCTATAGCCTAGTAAAGTAGGGTAGTTACCTCCTATAGCCTAGTAAAGTAGTGTAGTTACCTCCTATAGCCTAGTAAAGTAGTGTAGTTACCTCCTATAGCCTAGTAAAGTAGTGTAGTTACTTCCTATAGCCTAGTGAAGTAGTGTAGTTACCTCCTATAGTCTAGTAAAGTAGTGTAGTTACCTCCTATAGTCTAGTAAAGTAGTGTAGTTACCTCCTATAGCCTAGTAAAGTAGTGTAGTTACCTCCTATAGCCTGGTAAAGTAGTGTAGTTACCTCCTATAGCCTAGTAAAGTAGTGTAGTTACCTCCTACAGCCTAGTAAAGTAGTGTAGTTACTTCCTATAGTCTAGTAAAGTAGTGTAGTTACCTCCTATAGTCTAGTAAAGTAGTGTAGTTACCTCCTATAGCCTAGTAAAGTAGTGTAGTTACCTCCTATAGCCTGGTAAAGTAGTGTAGTTACCTCCTATAGCCTAGTAAAGTAGTGTAGTTACCTCCTACAGCCTAGTAAAGTAGTGTAGTTACTTCCTATAGCCTAGTAAAGTAGTGTAGTTACCTCCTACAGCCTAGTAAAGTAGTGTAGTTACCTCCTATAGCCTAGTAAAGTAGTGTAGTTACCTCCTATAGTCTAGTAAAGTAGTGTAGTTACCTCCTATAGCCTAGTAAAGTAGTGTAGTTACTTCCTATAGTCTAGTAAAGTAGTGTAGTTACTTCCTATAGCCTAGTAAAGTAGTGTAGTTACCTCCTATAGCCTAGTAAAGTAGTGTAGTTACCTCCTATAGTCTAGTAAAGTAGTGTAGTTACCTCCTATAGTCTAGTAAAGTAGTGTAGTTACCTCCTATAGCCTAGTAAAGTAGTGTAGTTACCTCCTATAGCCTGGTAAAGTAGTGTAGTTACCTCCTATAGCCTAGTAAAGTAGTGTAGTTACTTCCTATAGCCTAGTAAAGTAGTGTAGTTACTTCCTATAGCCTAGTAAAGTAGTGTAGTTACCTCCTATAGTCTAGTAAAGTAGTGTAGTTACCTCCTACAGCCTAGTAAAGTAGTGTAGTTACCTCCTATAGCCTAGTAAAGTAGTGTAGTTACTTCCTATAGCCTAGTAAAGTAGTGTAGTTACCTCCTATAGTCTAGTAAAGTAGTGTAGTTACCTCCTATAGTCTAGTAAAGTAGTGTAGTTACATCCTATAGCCTAGTAAAGTAGTGTAGTTACCTCCTATAGCCTAGTAAAGTAGTGTAGTTACTTCCTATAGCCTAGTAAAGTAGTGTAGTTACCTCCTATAGTCTAGTAAAGTAGTGTAGTTACCTCCTATAGTCTAGTAAAGTAGTGTAGTTACCTCCTATAGCCTAGTAAAGTAGTGTAGTTACCTCCTATAGCCTAGTAAAGTAGTGTAGTTACCTCCTATAGCCTAGTAAAGTAGTGTAGTTACCTCCTATAGCCTGGTAAAGTAGTGTAGTTACCTCCTATAGCCTAGTAAAGTAGTGTAGTTACCTCCTATAGCCTAGTAAAGTAGTGTAGTTACCTCCTATAGCCTAGTAAAGTAGTGTAGTTACCTCCTATAGCCTAGTAAAGTAGTGTAGTTACCTCCTATAGTCTAGTAAAGTAGTGTAGTTACCTCCTATAGTCTAGTAAAGTAGTGTAGTTACCTCCTATAGTCTAGTAAAGTAGTGTAGTTACCTCCTATAGCCTAGTAAAGTAGTGTAGTTACCTCCTATAGCCTAGTAAAGTAGTGTAGTTACCTCCTATAGCCTAGTAAAGTAGTGTAGTTACCTCCTATAGCCTAGTAAAGTAGTGTAGTTACCTCCTATAGTCTAGTAAAGTAGTGTAGTTACCTCCTATAGCCTAGTAAAGTAGTGTAGTTACCTCCTATAGCCTAGTAAAGTAGTGTAGTTACCTCCTATAGCCTAGTAAAGTAGTGTAGTTACCTCCTATAGCCTAGTAAAGTAGTGTAGTTACCTCCTATAGCCTGGTAAAGTAGTGTAGTTACCTCCTATAGCCTAGTAAAGTAGTGTAGTTACCTCCTATAGCCTAGTAAAGTAGTGTAGTTACCTCCTATAGCCTAGTAAAGTAGTGTAGTTGCCTCCTATAGCCTAGTAAAGTAGTGTAGTTACCTCCTATAGTCTAGTAAAGTAGTGTAGTTACCTCCTATAGTCTAGTAAAGTAGTGTAGTTACCTCCTATAGCCTAGTAAAGTAGTGTAGTTACCAATATTAGTATTGTAACTAGTTATGTTACTTCGTTACCAAAAAAAGTAATGTAGTTACTGTAATCAGTTACTTTGTAACTTGTTACCCCCAACACTGGATATTATATAATCATTTTACAAAACAGATCACATAATTTTCAACTACTTTTTTTTTTGTGGGATTACAGGATGTCATAATGTTGACTCCTGAGCTGACAGGGGGAGACAAGACGGGGACACAAAAACGTTTTTAAAAAAATATATTATATTGTTTTATTCCAGGTTTTATAAAACATAGAGAGGGGTAAATGACAAAGCACAAGGACTGTGCTGTATCATGCTTTAAAGGTTCGGGATATATATATATATATATATATATATATATATATATATATATATATATATATATATATATATATATATATATTGTTTTTTTTTTTTAGGGTTACAACCACTTTAGGATTGTCCTTGTACAATAAATAAATAATTTTGTAGCCAAAATTAATATAAGACCCAGTCTTATTTTCAAGGAAACATTGTAGGTATCTGAGATTGTGACAACTGCTGGCAAAGTTGGTGATTGAGGCGCTGGGATGAGTCTTCCATAATTGCTGTTGTGTTAGCCTGTTAGGCACAAGTAGGGATCGTGGGCCTAATATCGGCATAATTCTACCCGCCGCTGTGCCCCGATTCCAAATCCCACTGCAATGCTGGCAAGACATGTGTTTGTGTTCCATTCATTTTTAGTGGAACCAAAATGTGGCATCTTTTTGCTGTGATAGTTGAGGGATTTATCACACAAGCATCCAAAACCCCACTGTTTTGGTGCCACTAAAAATGAATCGAACACAAACACATGTGCTGCGTTTTCCCAGCATTGCAGTGTGATTTGGAATTGCGGGCTGAATAATGGCAATATTCTACCTATGATCCCAAATTGCTACATGTGAAAAGTCAGGGCCTAAGAGGCTACCACAACAGCAATTATGGAGGCCTTGGCCTCAACAAATTTTATAGGTACAAGGAAGCCCAGGTTTTGTTTAACCATGTCCCTTAAGACCCTCCCACTCTAATGTTTTGCCACACCCACTTTTTTGCAGCCGCGCACTATGCGTGCCGCAAATCACTACCTCCCTGTCATGTCCCTCATTCTCGGAAGCTCAGAAGCTGTGAAGTATGTTCTGTATGTGTGAACTCTGCACAGTACCGCTTCTCTTGTCTGGTATGCCAGGTTAACAAAAAAATCAGTGAGTGCTTCCTTCCACAAGATGGTGAACTTTGCACCTTTTCAGTAAGATTGGCTATTACAGTGCACCACCCTGTGGGCAGTCCAATGGCTGAGGGCACTGTACACTGTGTTCTGGTGAGGGAGAGGGACACAATAGCACAGATGGGGAGATCGCTGTACTAACACGGCGAGTTTAATACAGTGATCTGCCAGTTTTTTTTTGTTCAGTCAATACACAGCTTGTATTGGACAATAGCCAACCAAACTGGGCAATGTTCATAAGAACTGGAAGAAGGCAAAACTAAAATCAGGCTCAATTTTCAAGAGGATCTGCGAAAATAGAATTAAGAATGTGATTGCTTACTATGAGCAACACATAGTTTTTTTCCTTTTTCCAGCTTTTTTTTTAATTTGGTGAAATTTGTTTTATTTAAAAATACTTTTACTTAGTACCTACTGCTGAACCACCCAAAAACAAAAAATTATATACGGCCCTGATGGCACAACAATGGGCCTCAGGATCTTGTCACGGTATCTCTGTGCATTGAAAATGCCATCAATAAAATGCGCCTGTGTTTGCTGTCCATAACATACGCCTCCCCTCCCCATACCATAATCCCACTGCCACCATGGGCCACTCCATCCACAACATTGACATCAGCACACAACGTTATACACGCTGTCTGCCATCTGCCCTGTACAGTGAAAACCGGGATTCATCAGTGAAGAGAACATCTCGCCAAAGTGCCAGATGCCATTGAATGTGAGCATTTGCCCACTCAAGTCGCTTGCAACGATGAACTGCAGTCAGGTGGAGACCCCGATGAGGACGATGAGCATGCAGATGAACTTCCCTGAGACGGTTTCTGACAGTTTGTGCAGAAATTCTTTGGTTATGCAAACCGATTGTTGCAGCAGCTGTCCGGGTGGCCGGTCTCAGACCATCATGGAGGTGAAGATGCTGGATGTGGAGGTCCTGGGCTGGTGTGGTTACACGCGGTCTGCGATTGTGAGGCCGGTTGGATGTACTGCCAAATTCTCTGAAACACCTTTGGAGACGGTTTATGGTAGAGAAATGAACATTCAATTCACGGGCAACAGCTCTGGTGGACATTCCTGCAGTCAGCATGCCAATTGCGCGATCCCTCAAAACTTGCGACATCTGTGGCATTGTGCTGTGTGATAAAACTGCACATTTTAGAGCGGCCTTTTATTGTGGCCAGCCTAAGGCACACCTGTGCTGTTTATACAATATTATGGCGCTTTTCCACTGCATGGAACCGAACGGTTCGGCTCGCTTTTGTGCTTTTACACTGCATGGTACCGCATGGTATAGTGTAGGAACGGTTCGGTACGGTACGGCGGCGCTTTTCCATTGCATGGAACCGAACGGTACGGCTCTCAAAAACAGTACCTACTCGATTGTGGTTCCAACAGGTACCATACCCGGTACCATATCCCACAATCCTTTGCATGCAGTCACTACTAGCCACTGATTGGTCAGATAATCCCACCCACCCCGTTGTTATCCCACCCACTTAACTTTAGTACTACTTTAGTGGAAAAGCAAACCATACCGTACCGAACCGTTCCAACACCGTACCATGCGGTACCAGCAGTGGAAAAGAAAACCGGGCCAAGCAGGGCTGAGTAGAGCCGAGCCGGTACTTGCAGTGGAAAAGTGCCATAAGTGTACAGTTTTTGCACTTTGTAATAAAATATGCACTTTATTTCACAGGTTGAACTTGCCTAGTCATTAACCTCTTCGTTATACCCCTGTGGGGCTTCGCCCCCATTGGTATAACATTTTTTGTTTTTTGCTGTTGATATTAGGTTTTATAGGCAAGAACCTTACAGGCATTAGGTATTTATTACTGCGGTGACACTGTTCCCCCAACTTTAATCTTCTATATCCTGTGCAATAATCATGCTGTCCAATCAGCATCTTGATATGTCACACCTGTGAGGTGGATGGATTATCTCGGCAAAGGAGAAGTGATCACTAACACAGATTTAGACAGATTTGTGAACAATATTTGAGAGAAATCGGCCTTTTGTGTACATAGAAAAAGTCTGAGATCTTTGAGTTCAGCTCATGAAAAATGGGGGCAAAAACAAAAGTGTTGCGTTTATAATTTTGTTCAGTGTATTTAGCGCCAACAGTTTACGCAGCGCTTTACAATATAAAGGGAGACAATACAGCATCAATATAAGAGGGTTAGGAGGGCCCTGCTCCTGTGAGCTTGCACTCTAATAGTGAAAGAAGAAGCGAGACATTCCGATCAATCAGTAGAACAAATCACACAGAGAACTGAAAGGATACATCGAAATATTCAATGTCAAGAAAATTCAGGTTCTACACTTCCTCTCTAAGACAGCCTTTTTTTCAACCACACTACCCAGGCACCCTGGGGTGCCTTAAAGAGGTTGTAAACCCAAATTTTTCTTTTTTTTTTTCTTTTTCAACCTGAAAGAGAAACCCATAATGAGCTAGTATGCATCGCATACTAGCTCATTATGAAATACTTACCTTAGAACGAGCCCCCGCGTGCCGCCCTCTTACCTCTATGACAGGCGACATGTTCAGTCGCCCATCTTCCGGGATCACGGCATCCGGCCATCTGATTGGCCGGAGCCGCGGTGACGTCACTCCCGCGCACGCGCGCGGGAGCCGACGGTCACGGCACGGGTCTCTGAAGGAACGGCACCAGCGGCCGTTCCTTCAGAGCGCATGCACCAGTGACGTCACTGGCTGCATGTAAGGTAAATATCTCCTAAACGGTACATGTTTAGGAGATATTTACAGTACCTATAGGTAAGACTTATCATAGGCTTACCTATAGGTACATCTTGCAGAGGAGGGTTTACTTCCTCTTTAAGTTTCTTCAGTGGTGCCTTGGCAAAATACCTAAAAATTGTTTGAAAATTGTATACAAGCCGGTAGGTGGATGAAGCCTGCCTTTCAGTTACACAAAGCCACAGGTTTTCATTATGCACCATTACAACTTTCTAGACTCTGGCATTCTAACAACCAATGGCATCATCATCAGTTAATAAGGAGGATATTAGTTGCCTCCACGGCATCCTTGTTTGACCCTTCTGAGACCCTCCCCCTCAGCACTGGGTTGACATTAGCTGACTGATGGAGAGAAATTGACGGAGAAGAGAAACATTGGAATACTAGTCAGTACCAATGAGCAAAAGTGTATTTGCTTTGGAAGAATAAATCACCTCTAACGCTGGGTGTCCTACATGTGCATGTTGCTGCAAACTATTAGAACAGTTTTTTACATTTTAGAATGGGGTGCCTCAAGAATGTCCATATTTTAACCACTTGCCGAGTTTTACGGCTGGCTCAGCTGCGTGAATCGACAAAGGGGTACATCAGATCGAACAATTAGAAGAAGGCAACCGCACACCAACTTGAGAGTGACAGTAGATGATAAAAACCTTTTATTGAAAATCCATAAAATCCAAAACGACAAACCAGGGACAGGAGGGTAAAAAACAGTTGACGCGTTTCACGAAACTATGTTTGCTTAGTCATAACCGTGTGGATACATGTGGAGATGCCAGCTAAATAATAAAACTGCAGCCAAAAGACCAGAAAAACCAATCAACGTTAACCGCTTGCCAACCGCCGCACGACTATATACTGCAGCGGTCAGCCCCTCACAGGCAGAGTGACGTAGGGGTACGTCACTAGCCTGTGAGGCTCTGGGGAGCGAGCGCGCGCCACCGGCGGCGGCGCGCTCCCGCGCGGTCACGGACCCCCCTGGACCTGATGTCCGCCGGTCACTCAGCGATCGTCGGGGGAGAGGGAGAAAGTCAGGCGGCTAGTGTAAACAAGCTGCCTGTCATTCTCCCCTGTGTAGGAACACTGATCATACTGTTCTACTATGTAGGACCGTTGATCACTGTTCCTACAGCTCAAGCCACAGCCAATCACAGTTAGAATCACGCCCCTAGGGACACACACGCCCCTCCCTCTCCAATAAAGTTAACCCCTTCACTACCAGTGTATTTTTACAGTAACAGTGCATATGTATAGCACTGATTACTGTAGAAATGTCACTGGTAACCCCAAAAGTGTCAAAAATGTCAGTCAAGGGTCCGATCTGTCCGCCGCAATGTCTCAGTCCCGCAAAAAAAAATCGCAGATCGCCGCCATTGCGCGTTAAAAAAAAAACAACAAAAATGACAAAAATCTTTCCCTTTGTTAGTAAACGCGATAACTTTTGCGCAAACCAATCAAAATACGCTTTTTGCAATTTTTTTTACCAAACATATGTAGCATAAAACAAATTGGCCGAAAATGTTAAAAAATTTAGATTTTTACATTTTTTTGGGGGGGGGAATTTCATATAAAAAAATGTGAAAAATATTTTTGCAAAATTGATGCTGTTTTTTTGTTTATAGCGCATGATCAAAAAATCGCACAGGTGATCAAATACCACCAAAAGAAAGCTCTGTTTGTGGGAAAAAAGGGCGTCAAGTTTGTTTAGGTACAGCGTCGCACGACCGCGCAATTGTCCGTTAATATCACGCAGTGCCGAATCGCAAAATACCCCCTGGTCTTTTAGCAACCAAATCCTCCGGGGCTTAAGTGGTTAATAGGGTAAGTGAAAGGCTGCTAACCATGAGAGCTAATTGCAACATGGGCTTCTGACATCAGAACGCAAAAGTGGTGTTGGGGGGGGGGCGAGCGCACGCCGCCGGCGGCACGCTCCCGCCCCCACTAGGCAGCGGGGATGACAGGACCGGCAACCGCGATTGCTGCTGCGATCGCTCCCCGCTGAGAGAGAAGGACAGTCTGCTGTTGTAAACACAGCTGAATGTTCTCTCTGAAATGATCACAGAGCTCCTGTGATCCTTCTATATAGGATCACAGGTCTCTGTGTTCATTTCACAAATCCCTCCCACATACAGTTAGAAAACACCCCCTAGGCATACATTTAACCCCTTGATTGCCCCTGGGTTAACCCCTTCCCTTCCCGTGTCATTATTACAGTAACAGTGCATATTTTTAGCACTGATTACTGTAGTAATGTCACTGGTCCCCCCAAAAGTGTCAAAAATGTCAGTTAGGGGTCCGATCTGTCCGCCGCAATGTCGCAGTCCTGCTAAAAATCACAGATCGCCGCCATTACTAGTAAAAAAAATAAATAAAAATGACATAAATCTTTCCCGTAGTTTGTAGACGCGATAACTTTGCACGAACCAATCAAAATACGCTTATTGGGATTTTTTTTTTTTTTTACCAAAAATATGTAGCAGAATACATATTAGCCTAAAATGATGAAAAAATTAGATTTTTGGGGGGGGGGGGGGGAATGTTTTTTAACAGAATGTAAAAAAAAATATATTTTTTTTTTTTCAGAATTGTCGCTCTTTTTTTGGTTTATAGCGCAAAAAAATAAAAATTGCACAGGTGATCAAATACCACCAAAAGAAAGCTCTATTTGTGGGGAAAAAAAAGACATTTTAAGGAATTTTATTTGGGTACAGTGTCACACGACCGCGCGATTGTCCATTAACCACTCCAGCCCAGAAAGATTTTAGCCCCTTCCTGTGATTCAGCACTGCGTTACTTTAACGGAAATTGCCCAGTCGTGCGACGCTGTATCCAAATGAAATTTACGTCCTTTTTTCCCACAAATAGAGTTTTTTTTGGTGGTATTTGATCACCTCTGCGATTTTTAATTTTTGCGCTATAGGGGGGCACTTTGTTTATGAAGGGGTGTAGGGTTAAAGGGGGGCAGTGTGTATATGAAGGGGAGTGTAGGGTTAAAGGGGGGCAGTGTGTATATGAAGGGGGGTGCAGGGTTATGGAGGGGCAGTCTGTATATGAAGGGGGGTGTAGGGTTATGGGGGGGCAGTCTGTATATGAAGGGGAGTGTAGGGTTAAAGGGGGGCAGTGTGTATATGTAGGGGGTGTAGGGTTATAGGGGGCAGTGTGTATATGAAGGGGGGTGTAGGGTTAAGGGGGGCAGTGTGTATATGAAGGGGAGTGTAGGGTTAAAGGGGGGCAGTGTGTATATGAAGGGGGGTGTAGGGTTAAGGGGGGGCAGTGTGTATATGAAGGGGGGTGTAGGGTTAAGGGGGGGCAGTGTGTATATGAAGGGGGTGTAGGGTTATGGGGGGGCAGTGTGTATATGAAGGGGAGTGTAGGGTTAAAGGGGGGCAGTGTGTATATGTAGGGGGTGTAGGGTTAAAGAGAGGCAGTGTGTATATGAAGGGGGGTGTAGGGTTAAAGGGGGGCGGTGTATGCAGGAAGGGGGGGGCAGTGTGTACAGGAAGGGAAGAGTCTGGTTAAAAGGGGGGGGGGGCATTATGTACAGGAAGAAGGGCAATGTGTACAGGTTTTTTTTTTGGGGGGGGGGCAAGTAGCTGGTCTTGCCTAGGGTGCAAAATAGTCTAGCACCAGCCCTGGGAGGGAGTGTGAGCTAATATCATGGGGAGGGAATGAGGGAAGGGGTGCTTCTTGGAAGAGGTGGTTTGGACTGAAATTGTTAAATGATTTAATATGTTCATATATGAAATTCATAAATATGTTATATTGACTACTGCAACTCCCTCCTTATTGTCTTACCTTTAGATAGGCTATCCCCCCTTCAGTCCATCATGAATGCTGCTGCTAGACTCATCCACCTTACCTGACGACGTCGGTGTAATGAAATGTGTAGAGGCGGGGCTTTCGGCATGTCACTTCCAGTATTTGGAAGGCACGCCAGTGTTCTGCCGAAAACTCCAACTTGCCGAATTCTCCAACATCGTTACTTCCGGTGAGTGTACACCAGGAATAATTGGAGATTTCGAGCATTTGGTGTTTTCACACAACACCGGCAGCCTTTACACTCCGGTAGATGCTATAATTAGTGCAGATTGTTAGTCCGCCCGCTAGTGGAGGTGGCCATGTTTTACACTCTGGTAGATGCTATAATTAGTGCAGATTGTTAGTCCGCCCGCTAGTGGAGGCGGCCATGTTTTGAACTCCGGTAGATGCTATAATTAGTGAAGATTGTTAGTCAGCCCGCTAGTGGAGGTGGCCATGTTTTACACTCTGGTAGATGCTATAATTAGTGCAGATTGTTAGTCCGCCCGCTAGTGGAGGCGGCCATGTTTTACACTCCGGTAGATGCTATAATTAGTGAAGATTGTTAGTCCGCCCGCTAGTGGAGGCGGCCATGTTTTGAACTCCGGTAGATGCTATAATTAGTGCAGATTGTTAGTCCGCCCGCTAGTGGAGGCGGCCATGTTTTACACTCCGGTAGATGCTATAATTAGTGAAGATTGTTAGTCCGTCCGCTAGTGGAGGCGGCCATGTTTTGAACTCCGGTAGATGCTATAATTAGTGCAGATTGTTAGTCCGCCCGCTAGTGGAGGCGGCCATGTTTTGAACTCCGGTAGATGCTATAATTAGTGCAGATTGTTAGTCTGTCCGCTAGTGGAGGCAGCCATGTTTTACACTCCGGTAGTTGCTATAATTAGTGCAGCTTGTTAGTCTGCCCCCTAGTGGAGGCGGCCATGTTTTACACTCCGGTAGTTGATATAATTAGTGCAGCTTGTTAGTCTGCCCCCTAATGGAGGCGACCATGTTTTACACTCCCGTAGATGCTTTAATTAGTGCAGATTGTTAGTCCGCCCGCTAGTGGAGGTGGCCATGTTTTTGGTTACTAACGGACGGACTAACAATCTGCACTAATTATGACATCTACCAGAGCGCAAAGGCTGCCGGTGTTGTGTGAAAACACCAAGTAGTGGAAATCTCCAATTATTCCGGGATACACTCACCGGAAGTGACGTCGTTGTAGAATTCAGCAAGTCCGAGTTTTCAGCAGAACACCGGCTCCTGGCTATGGCGGAGCAGACTATTACATGGGTTTTACGGGCTGTATCAGTGCCAATCCCTCCTCTGGCTTTCTGCTGAGCCCCCTGACCTAACCAGCATGTAAGAATATGGAAAATACCATCTACATAATGAACAAACATAAAAGTAATGTGCTGCCAGGTGCGGGCGAGGAGAGTGACCTGTGAAATCATCAGATTTAACTTTTTATCTGTTGTACAATTTATTGTTTTGTGATGGTATCTGAGCCTTTGTGGCCAGTTCGGTATTGAGTTTAATGTTTCGTGTTCATCAAATAGCAATGGTTCGTACGCTACGGATTTACTTTTCCTTTGTTTTTCACATATAACCGTTTTAAATTTTGTACAAATAATATTTTATTTTACTTTATATTATTTTTTGCCTAATTTTATAAAACGTTAAATGACGTAAAAACAAAACAATATCAATGCTTGAGAATGACATGTGTGATTCAATACACAAAAAACCCTTTTCTCTGCTCTTTGTTCTTGGATCTCTGCCAGTTTGGGAGTTGAACTCTCTTCATCCCAGGATTAGGAGTTTCCTATTCAGCTTTTCTTTCTTCGGTGGGAGCTTTCCAAGAATCTAACATAGGAGGAGCCTGAAATATTCAAACCTCACGTTCTACTTTAGTTTCCTGATTCGAGGTCTGCCTATGTAATGATTACATGTCCTGCACTGTACAGACTCTCCGCCAAAACCTGTACTACAGGAACATTTCAGGTTCCTAACAAAGTCCACATCTCAGTCGGAGCAGAGGAGAGCGCCGTCTGGTTACAGCTGCACATTTCCATTCATGTGTAAAGATGACCGGAGTGGGCTTGCAATGCATGAAGCAAACCAGACACCTCGGCCCAAGAGCTTACTCCAAAATCACAGGACAGCTGAAGCTGAAATATGACGCTGTGATCATTGGAGGAGGTAAGAATCTTTGTGCATCTCCTCTCCTAGATTTGTGTCTAGATTAGCTTGTGTCTTCCTTGCAGAGAACATGGACTACTGGAATCCTTTAGCCCCCTTTCACACTTGTGCGACTTTTGTTGCCACGATTTTCACTGGACTTAAAGCAATGCCTATGTCTTTGGACCTCAAAACGCATTAACCACTTTAAGACCGGAAGGATTTGCCCCCTTAATGACCAGGCCCTATTTTGCGATTCGGCACTACGTTACTTTAACGGACAATTGCGCGGTCGTACGACGCTGTACCCAAATAAAATTGACGTCCTTTTTTCCCCACAAATAGAGCTTTCTTTTGGCGGTATTTGATCACCTGTGCGATTTTTATTTTTTGCGCTATAAACAAAAAAAGAGCGCCAATTTTGAAAAAAAAAAAAACAATATTTTTCACTTTCTGCTAAAAACCATCCCCCCCCCCCCCCCCTCCAAAAAAAAAAAATCAAAATTTTTTAACATTTTAGGCCAATTTGTTTTCTGCTACATATTTTTGGTAAAAAAAAAATCGCAATAAGCGTATTTTGATTGGTTTGCGCAAAGTTTATCGCGTCTACAAACCAGGGGAAAGATTTATGCCATTTTTATTGTTTTTTTTTTTACTAGTACTGTTATGGCGGCGATCTGCGATTTTTTGCGGGACTGCGACATTGCGGTGGACAGATCGGACCCCTAACTGACATTTTTGACACTTTTGGGGGGACCTAAATATTACTAAATATAAAATTGCGCTCAACTAAAAAACACTGGTGCAACAATAAATACCTTATATAAAGGCAAAAACAAGGTGCATATTATAGTGCAACAATACGCATATAACATACGGAAAGGTGAATAATCATGTGCAATCATAAACCCATTTTTAAAGTGGACATTCACATTGAGGCGACACGACTTTGGGGGGCGACCTGTGAAGTCGCGTGCCCCGCTGTGCACTGCGACTTGCAGAGACTTCTCATAATGGAAGTCTATGCAAGTCGCTCCGAGGTCGCCCCAAAGTAGTACAGGACCCTTTTTCTAAGTCGGAGCGACTTGTGTCGCTCCTATTAGAACGGGTCCTGTACTACTCAATGGAACGCGACATACCGCGACTTGTCAGGCCGACAAGTCGCCTGACAATTCGCGCTAATGTGAATGGGCTCTTAACCAATGATACAAAATAAATGATACAGAATAAATGAATTAGATAAATAAATAGTCCATAGTGATAGCAATGAATGTCCAATTTGAAATTTGATGGTGACAAAAATGGCAGCACTTGATAGATTATGTACACCTCCACCAAATACACAGGAACACCCGGTGTGCAATCAAGGCTTACCGGATGAAATGGACCCCTTAAGTTACAGGGGGTCAATGAAAGCAGATTCAGGACACCGGAGATATAGACACCCAATACCAGGGCAGACACCACTTCCAATATACTCCAAAACGATCCTCCTTTATTTCCACTAGAACTGGGGATGGACTTCCATATAGCGTACCCAGAAAGGTTTTTATCTGTTGCCTGGAATAACCTTATGCCCCGTACACACGCGTCGAAAATTGGCAGGGAATTTTCGGCCAACGTCCGATCTGCCGATTTTCGGCTTGTTAGTATGATGCTTCCGACAACCAACTCCGACATTTCGGCCGAAAAAAATCTGGTGTACAGGCTATAAAATTTTTGTTGGCCGTCAACACAACGGCCGATTTCCGTGCAGTCAGTACAGATTTCGACAGGGAAAAATCTGATGAGTAAGTCTGGACATGCTCAGTGAATAAAAAACACAAAGAAAACAAACCAACACATGACATCACTTCTGAAGTAGAATTTTGTTGGCCGAGAAAATTCGTGTGCAGTCTAGGCACATTCCAACCAACAAAACACAACTCTGGACAAAAGTCGGACGATCGGTCGGCCGATAATCGTTGTGTGTGTACAAGGCTTTAAAGTTGAACCCCATTCAGCTGAAAGAAATTCACCTTGTTTTGGGGCTCCTCCCCCATTGTACAGGGTGATTGTTCATTTTGTCTCGGGGGTAAGGTATACAGTCCGGTACTCACCTTATTCATCACTCTAGCAGACTTCCTCTCCTGATCTATGACCGGCTTCCAAAGACTCTCCATTTCAACACTCAACTGAAAGTGAAGATGCCAAGGACCTATCCCATACCAAGAGTGTTAGAGAGCGGAGAAGAATGCCGGCTTCTGGGAGAGCGAGGAATAACACAAGCATTTTACCTTATTCATTACCCCCCTGGACAGAACAAGCAATTAACCCTTGCGGTTGGTGGGGGGGGGGGGGTCTCAGCTGATTGCAGCTTTAATAAAAAAAAAACAGCAAAATATTTAATTATTCAGGAAAAGAGTAATTTTTCTTTCAGTATTTAATTGTTTTCCTTTTCTTTCAGGACACAATGGTCTAGTAGCGGTAAGTTTTAATCCTCAGGTGCTTTGAAATGTTCATTTTTGCTTAATCAGATGCTGAGATGCCTATACATGATGGATTGGGTGAAGGACATTCAGAGTAATATTTGCTGACAACGTTAAAACAAGTAATGTACAGAATAATTATTACACAAGGATCTGATCATTCATTACCGCTATACAGCCCTGGCCAAAAGTTTTATATGGTTTTATAAAAGGAGGGCCCATGGCCCTGATGATTTCAACTCTGACGAAACACTTAGGGCGGAGTCCATGTCTGTGATGTTACCACGCACGCCGAACCTGGAACAATTTAATTTTATATAAAAAAAGTAAAAAAGTGTATCAAACTGCGCTAACAAAAAAAAATAAATAATGTGAAAGTGAAAATAGCAGCTAGCACTTCAACCGACATAGATTGTGACAAAATAAAATATATAAACAGTGCAGTGCTGCACTGCACTGTTTATATATTTTAATTTAATTTTATATGCTGGATTTTATCTGGTTCTTAGCATTGCTTTCTTTTCATAAATCAATATACAGTTTTACACTATGTGGGCAATTCTTTTCTTCCCTATGGGTTGTGATATGGAGTGATCCTTACCGTCAGCCATGACACCATCCCCTTCAGCCTAAATAGAGGGAATCCATCAGATCTTCTGTGTATTCTACCCACTTGTACTGTATCTAGACTCTTATCCTTTGGAGTCTAGATTTCTGGTAAGGAGGAGGTACACCTGGGTGATAGGTTCCCACTAATTACCTGCTCACCTATATTGGACACTTACCAGGTGACTTTTGTTTGCAATCACTGCTTCTTCTTTGGAGAATAATATGAGCTGTATTTAAATATTAACTATATAATCTCTATGGGGGGAAAAAAGAATTTGAGTTAACAGGCCGTAGTCTGTCAATCTCATGCAAAAAGTGAATAAAGACAAATCAGGGTGGCACTTTTTGCTTTTTCAGGCATACGTGCCGAATAAAAATTCAATAGTTTTTACATTTATCTTCAGTCTGGAGTGCCCTTACTTGGTTCCTTTGTTTGAGATTGACAGACTACGGCCTGTTAACTCAAATTCTTTTTTTCTCCTTGTATTTGATTGACCAACGGCCACTACCTATAACTTTATCTTCGAGATATATATGTTTTAGGACTAATTCTACTCACTTCCCCTACTTGGATTATTGATTAGGCCAATTCTGGAGCACAACCTTTTGCTTTTTCCATTATATAATCTCTATACCTACATCACTTTGATTGTCTAGCATGGCATTTTATGGTATTTATTGGGTTTTATTACGAGTTGTCCTGTTGTGTTGTTGCCAGCAGCCTATATTTACTTTTTGATTTTGTTTATTTATTTCTACCTGCGCAATCAGTTTTTTATTTTTATTTGTGAAGAACAATGCCCTTTCCACCATGATGGAGCACCTTGCCATAGGGCAAAAGTGATAACTAAGTGGCTTGGGAACAAAACATCAAAATTTTGGGTCCATGGCCAGGAAATTCCCCAGACCTTATACCCGTTGAGTCAATCCTCAAGAGGCGGGTGAACAAAAAAAACCCCCAAAAATTCGGACAAATTCCAAGCATTGATTATGCAAGATTGGGCTGCCATCAGTCAGGATGCGGCCCAGAAGTTGATTGACAGCATGCCGGGGTGAATTGCAGAGGTCTTGAAAAGAACGGTCAACACTGCAAATATTGACTCTTTGTCAATAAAAAACCTTTGACACTTATGAAATGCTTGTAATTATGCTTCAGTATATCACAGAAACATCTGACAAAAAGATCTAAAAACATTGAAGCAGCAGACTTTGGGAAAATTAATATTTGTGTCATTCTCAAAACTTTTGGCCACAGCTGTACAATCCAAAAATTACTCTAACATACGGATCAACCACCTTTTTTTTTTCCAATACCACAAGGATTAAAAAAGAAAAAAAGGCTGACAAGTCTTTGATATGTAAGAATATTTAATAATAAATATCTCGCGCTCGTACTTATGTCAGAATATTTATACTGCTCTGAATATAGCAGTGTATTTATTTATGGTTAATAAGCAAAGATCTGAGAAAAAGGAGAGTCTTCACCTATTGCCATAAATCACTGTCGTGAATTCTTTTTAATTGATTAATTTCTTTTTAAAAGCATATACCAATCTTAGTGAGTACAGTCTACAGCGTGGAATATATATATAAAAATATTTATTCTCAAGACATGCAAACACAATATATGATCAAACAAGAAGTGACACAAAAAGATAACTCTACAGAAAAATACTAACTTCAAATAATCAATGCAATGTGATGTTTAGCTCAATAATGAAAGTGAAAGTAAAACAAAGTGAAAGTAAAACGAAAGTAAAACGAAAGCAAGATTACCATTTCTTCCCAGGTATAGTATAAGCCATAAATTAATGTTCTATATAAACAGACTACAATGGTCTGCGAATCACACGGCCCAAAGTCATTCCACTGCAGAAGGAATGAGAATAAGCCATGCAAAACGGAAGACTTAAAATTGCAAATAATGCACTGAATCTGATATTAATAAAAATGTATAAGAACAAAAATCAGCTTTTTAGAGAAAAATCTACCATGGTTTATACGGCTGGGATTGTAATCTCATTACCCTTAAATATGCAATATAAAACATATAAGGAAAGAATAAACAATTGTTGAATAAAATCAAATAACATAGCAAGGCATAATTACCACACTTAAGATGGTGTTACCAGAGTCCTAAGATGGATGCCAGTGAGGGAGGAGTTTCCTCCAAGTTTCAGATGAATGATGTGGATCAGGGAGTATGTCTGCATGAGTCTATTGAAAAATGTAATAGCGTGTGTGGTGTAAGTGTGAGGTGTGTTGTCAGTAGTGTAAAGTGATGTGTCCTCTCTCTCATCTGGGTTGGTCTTTTATATGGTAAGAACAAAGAGCTATAAAAATTACCATAAGTAAAACCCAGAGGGATGAAACATTATCCCTATTGGACGGGATATTCTATACCTAAACTAGTGAGGTCAGAGACACACCCCTTTTGATAATTAACCCAAAACTTGGTTAATAAAGTTAAATGATTTCTCTATATGTGAGATTAATCATATAACACAACATAAAACTTTGTCCAGACTACCAGTACATACATAAATGTCCACCTGTATTTCCATTATTCATCTTGGCAAGTAATGCCATTTCAATAATTATATTATTTAACACAATATAATATTTTTATATTGGAATATCTCAAATTATCTCAAGACTGCACCTGGTATTTTGTCTCCAGAGGGCAGTATTGTACCGTTCATTAGATTTTGTATTTAATATAATTAAAACAATTTGTTATCTGATGACCTATTGACCTGTCGGCTAGTGAATAGCCATTACTTCTTTGACCATGTCTTACACTGTCAATTAAGATGTCTGGCCTGTAGGATTTACAACACCTTGAGCACTTAGACTAGACTTCTCTGAAATAAGGCAACTAGTGACGAGATACATATGTCCTTACACTTATTAGAAAAAGAATTCTAAGTAAGATTATTACTGAGAATATAAACCTAAAACGTGACACAATGTTCCTAAATATATATGTATATGCCTTACATAATATAATAACATAATTATGGCTAATATCGTCTCACATATAATGATGTACCTTTAAAAAAACTTATATAGTTCATCTTTAAATGTCTGCTAGAATATACTGGGGTATTGTCCATTGTTATATACTTATAGACAGACTGAGATATCCCCCCTTAACATAGCGTCAGACTGACTAAGTTTTATCTGATCGAGATGTCAAAAGAAATCCTATTTATGACAAAAGAAAATAGAAATGTCTGCTGAAAGTATAGGACCCTATTGTTGAAATTCTATGCTCTCTTGTAAGCTTGTACGAGACATTTTGTTTAACAAATATATATGAACTTTGTTTGACCTTAGAAACAACATGGAAGCCATTCAGAATCTCTTATGCATTATATGAATACATGGCTTTTAAAATCCCTTTTCTTTTTACCTATTATTATTTTAATCAACCCCCAATAACCCCGACATATCCCCCCCTTTCTTCCCAGTAGACAAGTGAGCAACTTAGGCCTATCTGGAAAGAAAGCTTTTTAAGGAGTAGTAAAAGGAAAAAAAAAATGTCTTGTTCTCTTTTTGTAAGAGAATAGTTCATATTGGGAATTGTTCATAACTTTTAAGTAAATCGGTAACATAAAAAAAAAAAATGAGAAGAGAAAAAAAAACAATCAGTTCAAAATGTCAGTTCGTAGCGACTTTGCAATGTTAGCTATGTCACCAACTGTTCCTTGTTAGTCTCTTTGACTTCTGATCTCCTAGTAAAGAAACTCAAATGTTCCTTGAAATCTGCATCTCCAGCTTGCAAAGTGTTAATGGAGACAGAAATTAACTGCTGCAATGGCATTGGCAACTACCATTCAAAGTGCAGTAAAACATTGTTGGCAATCAGGAATCAGAGAAATCTGTTTGGACGTTCAACCTTGGATGTTGGTTGGATAATGAATGGTTTCAGCATGGCCTAGAGTGTCATACACCTAGACTGAGGTTTGCTCACATAAGCAATGCATCATTCTCACATCTCCTTCAACTGAAAACAGGAGATAGTGTGATTTCTCTCAATGGATTTCCTCGGATCAAATGCACAAAGATCTGTTGAAACAAATCTTCCTCTCCGTCAACAAGAATCTGGGGCGTCTCGCAGCTTGATTCCTGTAGAGGGATCCGATTCAATGAGGGGTTCCGTCCTGAGCTGTGCTCTAGGGAGAGATGACCCATCCGATCGCTGTGTCTTTGGCAAACATCATCGTCTGTACCAATCAACGACCTGGCATGGAAGGTTAATCTCTTCCTATTGGGTGAAACATATAGTATGAATATACATTCTTATCAATTGACATTTCAATGCGATGTTGGGACCCTAAGCTTTCTCAGAGTTCTCCTTTAATCCACCGTGTGATCAGCCCTTTTATATGAGCACCACGGAAGGTGAGACTATATATGCGACCTTTCCTAGGGCGACTGACTTCTGGGGCTTATTAACCTGGTGATGTATTCATCGCCATGGATACTACACATTGGACAATTGTACATTGATACAATATTTTGTTAAAATTTACCTACTACTTAGGAAAAAAAAATATATATATATCTCCCCCTATGGGGCATCAATGCAATTTATTGTAGGCAACAAACTACCTTGCATTGAGGATTCCTTCTTGGTTACCGTATACAACCTTTAACCTCTTGACTTCATTATGTCATTAGGGTTTGATCCTCCTTGGTATCACCGTCATTGGCGATTTTTCAAAATGTGCCCGCTTTGAGCGACCTGTTTGAGTCAGAGGGATGAAGTGACCACTGAAAAATAGGAGGGTAGTTAGTATCTCACAACCAAGATCCCCCCCTGACAGGGATTTCAGGATCCTCAATGCTGTGACCTGGGATTAAAACGGTGTTAGAACCTCTGTTTCCTATGCCTCTATTCAGTGTATCCCTTTGATTCCTTACCACTTGGGCATTTAAGGATTTTATGGCCTTTGGCTGGCCATTGGATTTTTTCCTAAAGATGAATTATTTTAGTTCTGGGCTGCAGTGCCCTGAGTGAACCAAGTGATCAGCTGATCAATTTGGCCTTTACACAGCTGAAAACCTTTACAGAGTTAAATTATTGGCTCCACCTCCTGCGGTGCCTATATCTCTCGGGTACAGACATATGGGACAGATCCCCATCAGAACCATTTATTCGGTTCTGGCGTGAGGTCTGGGCCTTAATGTCACTCGATCTTCCCAAGGATTTTGGGGAACCCTAGGATGGGGCAAATCACTATTTATTTGTGGGTGTCCCCCCCCCCCTTGTTAATGGGATGTCCGGTGTCCTCCTTAAGGTATCCGGTGTCCCCTTGGGGCCTAGGTGGCATGTCTTCTTTGCTAAACTTATTATTATGTACATGGGCAATGCATCAAAACACAGGGATTTAAATTACAGGTGGTTGTACTCAGCTCCTTCATTGAAGGGTGTTAGGCACTTTTGAGTACAGCAAAAAAAAATGATGGGGCCTTGGTGCTGTCTACATTTTAAATTGTAGATAACAGCTCCAGCAGCAGTAAGGTTTTTATGTGGGCTGCATTTTAATTGACATCCTGCAGGCACAACACAGAAAGTTGTTTTCATAGGCCTCAGGGTAATCAATAATGTTTAAGACAATGTCTAAGGACCTTTTCATGACAAAAATCAGGACAGTACTCTTTTTAAAAACTTTTTAAATTCTTATGGAGGTTTATGGTGTCTTTTTAGGGGTGCTAGTCTTTTTGCAATGACCTGATATGACTCATACCTATTTATGCATGGCTGCCCAATTTCTGCCCTCCTATATTAGGAATATGGCTGGGGTAGGACATGGACTCTTTGCCTGATTTCCCCCCCTTGTCTGGGTCATAACCAACAGACTGGGAGTCATATCTGGGTCTATGAATAATTATTTCATATTTAAATGCATGACTAAATTAAGCATTACCCTTTTGCATGGACACCATGACCTTATGGAACTCTCCTATGTATTTACTTATGAGTTCCTGTCATGACATGAACTGTTACATTTTTATTTATTTATTTTTTTTTTTCCACTGCTGGTTACTCGGCAACTTTTTGCTAGAAACATTTTTCCTTGCTCAAAACTTCCTAATTATTGCATTAATCATTTACATTTCACTTTCACATGATTGCTTTCATTACAATTTACTTGATGAAACTTCTGCCACAGTTCTACTTCATTTTGCAGTTTCACGCTACATTCTCTTAACTGATGTGTCCCAATAGAGGTTACTTTCACCTGCCCAAGGAGGTTCCTAATCTCATTCTCTCATTTATTTGGAGTTGAGATTGAAACTTTACTAAACTCCTTTTTGCTGAGCCTTCTGGTGCAGTTCCTCATAAAGATACAGTAAGATTAGCCATGACCAAAAAGTATGTGATCACACTTCCTGACGTCTTTTGGTGTTAGATAAGCTATTGGTGAGTTCATACATACAGGTTGTCCTCTACCCATGTCAGATGCCCTTTATTGGCCCGACGTTTGAGGATTTTGATATATGACTCTAACCAGCGTTTACATATTCCACCATTTCAGACTCAGAGAGGTGTTTCCACACATTTATGATCTGTGCCAAATCTACTGGGGTTGTGGCATTACCACTAGGGACTCACACCTTGCCAGAGTTGGCAGCGTGAACATTACCTGCTGTAGACATTTTTAATGCATTTCTATCACATTCACAATTGATAAAAAAAAATTCCAAAAAAATTTTTTTTTTTTTAAGTTATTGATTATGTCACCTGATCAATATATATGATTGGCATATGTAAGAAATCAATAATTATCTCACTAGGGCCTCCATTATATGTAAGAATATTTAATAATAAATATCTCGCGCTCGTACTTATGTCAGAATATTTATACTGCTCTGAATATAGCAGTGTATTTATTTATGGTTAATAAGCAAAGATCTGAGAAAAAGGAGAGTCTTCACCTATTGCCATAAATCACTGTCGTGAATTCTTTTTAATTGATTAATTTCTTTTTAAAAGCATATACCAATCTTAGTGAGTACAGTCTACAGCGTGGAATATATATATAAAAATATTTATTCTCAAGACATGCAAACACAATATATGATCAAACAAGAAGTGACACAAAAAGATAACTCTACAGAAAAATACTAACTTCAAATAATCAATGCAATGTGATGTTTAGCTCAATAATGAAAGTGAAAGTAAAACAAAGTGAAAGTAAAACGAAAGTAAAACGAAAGCAAGATTACCATTTCTTCCCAGGTATAGTATAAGCCATAAATTAATGTTCTATATAAACAGACTACAATGGTCTGCGAATCACACGGCCCAAAGTCATTCCACTGCAGAAGGAATGAGAATAAGCCATGCAAAACGGAAGACTTAAAATTGCAAATAATGCACTGAATCTGATATTAATAAAAATGTATAAGAACAAAAATCAGCTTTTTAGAGAAAAATCTACCATGGTTTATACGGCTGGGATTGTAATCTCATTACCCTTAAATATGCAATATAAAACATATAAGGAAAGAATAAACAATTGTTGAATAAAATCAAATAACATAGCAAGGCATAATTACCACACTTAAGATGGTGTTACCAGAGTCCTAAGATGGATGCCAGTGAGGGAGGAGTTTCCTCCAAGTTTCAGATGAATGATGTGGATCAGGGAGTATGTCTGCATGAGTCTATTGAAAAATGTAATAGCGTGTGTGGTGTAAGTGTGAGGTGTGTTGTCAGTAGTGTAAAGTGATGTGTCCTCTCTCTCATCTGGGTTGGTCTTTTATATGGTAAGAACAAAGAGCTATAAAAATTACCATAAGTAAAACCCAGAGGGATGAAACATTATCCCTATTGGACGGGATATTCTATACCTAAACTAGTGAGGTCAGAGACACACCCCTTTTGATAATTAACCCAAAACTTGGTTAATAAAGTTAAATGATTTCTCTATATGTGAGATTAATCATATAACACAACATAAAACTTTGTCCAGACTACCAGTACATACATAAATGTCCACCTGTATTTCCATTATTCATCTTGGCAAGTAATGCCATTTCAATAATTATATTATTTAACACAATATAATATTTTTATATTGGAATATCTCAAATTATCTCAAGACTGCACCTGGTATTTTGTCTCCAGAGGGCAGTATTGTACCGTTCATTAGATTTTGTATTTAATATAATTAAAACAATTTGTTATCTGATGACCTATTGACCTGTCGGCTAGTGAATAGCCATTACTTCTTTGACCATGTCTTACACTGTCAATTAAGATGTCTGGCCTGTAGGATTTACAACACCTTGAGCACTTAGACTAGACTTCTCTGAAATAAGGCAACTAGTGACGAGATACATATGTCCTTACACTTATTAGAAAAAGAATTCTAAGTAAGATTATTACTGAGAATATAAACCTAAAACGTGACACAATGTTCCTAAATATATATGTATATGCCTTACATAATATAATAACATAATTATGGCTAATATCGTCTCACATATAATGATGTACCTTTAAAAAAACTTATATAGTTCATCTTTAAATGTCTGCTAGAATATACTGGGGTATTGTCCATTGTTATATACTTATAGACAGACTGAGATATCCCCCCTTAACATAGCGTCAGACTGACTAAGTTTTATCTGATCGAGATGTCAAAAGAAATCCTATTTATGACAAAAGAAAATAGAAATGTCTGCTGAAAGTATAGGACCCTATTGTTGAAATTCTATGCTCTCTTGTAAGCTTGTACGAGACATTTTGTTTAACAAATATATATGAACTTTGTTTGACCTTAGAAACAACATGGAAGCCATTCAGAATCTCTTATGCATTATATGAATACATGGCTTTTAAAATCCCTTTTCTTTTTACCTATTATTATTTTAATCAACCCCCAATAACCCCGACAGATATCTACACAATAAGAACAAAATACAGTTTTGTTTCTGATAATATATATATATATATATATATATATATATATACACACAGTGCCTTGCGAAAGTATTCAGCCCCCTTGAACCTTTCGACCTTTTCAATTTTTCAGTTTTTTTATTTGTTAACAAAGTTTGAAATATCCAATAAATTTCGTTCCACTTCATGATTGTGTCCCACTTGTTGTTGATTCTTCACAAAAAAATGACAGTTTTATATCTTTATGTTTGAAGCCTGAAATGTGGCAAAAGGTCGAAAAGTTCAAGGGGGTCGAATACTTTCACAAGGCACTATATATATATATATATATATATATATAAAAACATACAAAGTGTGTCCTCAGTCCTCCAGGCTGAATGACTCTGATGATCATTGCACTGTGGCTGCATAGTGACATGACTCTAAGCACTCACGGTGTGTCAAAAGAAAGTCTCCAAAGTGTGATTCACAGCAAAAGAAAAAGACATTAGTTTTAAGTATAGTCCTAACTAGAAAAAGATACTTCGATTATCAGAGTGCTCTTGTGAATGTTCTGTACAAAGATAAATAAATCCTGATCCAATTTTATGCATTTTATAGGCGGCTTATCTGCAGAAATCTGGACTGCGTGTTGTGGTTCTTGAAAGAAGACACGTGATTGGAGGAGCCGCGGTGACGGAAGAGATCATTCCAGGTAGATTTCCTTGTAGACACACCGTAATCAAAGTCTAATTACTAATAAAGGGACCAGCAGTATGTTTCCTCCATAGACTGTTGTCTTGCTTCTTCCAGGTTTTAAATTCTCCAGAGCGTCATATCTGCTCAGCCTCCTGAGACCGCAGATTTATAAAGACCTGGAGCTGAAGGTAAGGAGTCTCTTCATACAGAAATATGGGAGCTGCCAATACTGACTTCATTCTGAAGGTGCAAGCTCTGGGGTTTTCATCATTTTGGCTTCATTACTTAATGAGCCATACTCCCCCCTGGATGCATACTTCTCTCTTTTTACATGTCCCTCCCTGGTTGCATTCTTTTATGTAGATGCATATTCCTGTCTAGTTACATGCTTCTCTCTGGTTACATACTCCTCTCTGGTTTAATTCTCCTCTCTGGTTACATGCTCCTTTCTGGTTGCATACTCCTCTCTGGTTTAATTCTCCTCTCTGGTTACATGCTCCTTTCTGGTTGCATACTCCTCTCTGAATGCATACTCCTGACTGGTTGCATGCTCCTCTCTGGTTGCACTCTCCCCTCTGGTTACCTGCTCCTCTCTGGTTACATGTTCCTCTCTGGTTGCATTTTCCTGTCTGGCTGCATTCTTCTCTTTGGTTACATGCTATTGTCAGGTTACATGCTCCTCTCTGGTTGCATGTTCCTCTCTGGCTGAATTCTTCTTTCTAGTTACATGCTCCTCTCTAGTTACATGCTCCTCTCTGATTGCATGCTCCTCTCTGGTTACAGGCTCCTCTCTGGTTACAGGCTCCTCTCTGGTTACATGCTCCTCTTTGGTTATAAGTTCCTCTCTGGCTGGATTCTCCACTTTGGTTACATGCTCCTCCCTGGATACATGTTCCTCTCTGGCTGCATTCTCCTGTCTGGTTACATGCTCTTCTCTGGTTACATGCATCTCTTTGGTTGTATGCTTCCCTCTGGTTACAGGCTCCTCTCTGGTTGTATGCTTCTCTCTGATTGCATTCTTCTCTCTAGTTGCATCCTCCTGTCTGGCTGCATTCTCTTCTCTGGTTTTGATGCTCGTCTCTGGTTGCAGGCTCCTCTGTGGTTACAGGCTCCTCTCTAGTTGTATGCTTCTCTCTGGTTGCATTCTCCTCTCTGGTTGCATCCTCCTGTCTAGCTAAATTCTCCTCCCTAGCTACATACTCCTCTCTGGTTACATGTTCCTCTCTGGCTGTATTTCCCTTTCTGGTTACATGCTTTCCTCTGGTTACATGCTTTCCTCTGGTTACATGCTTTCCTCTGGTTACATGCTCCTCTCTGGTTGCATTTCCCTATCTGGCTGCATACTCCTTTCGGGTTACATACTCCTCTCTAGTTACATGCTCCTCTCTGGTTGCATCCTCCTGTCTAGCTACATTCTCCTCCCTAGCTACATACTCCTCTCTGGTTACTTGTTCCTCTCTGGCTGTATTTCCCTTTCTGGTTACATGCTTTCCTCTGGTTACATGCTTTCCTCTGGTTACATGCTCCTCTCTGGTTGCATTTCCCTATCTGGCTGCATACTCCTTTCAGGTTACATACTCCTCTCTAGTTACATACTCCTCTCTAGTTACAAGCTCCTCTCTGGCTGCATTCTTCTCTCTGGTTAAATGCTTCTCTGGTTGCATGAGGAGATGAGAGTTATTGTGTTTTGTACTTGTTGCAATAGGGATCATGATTAAGGACTAGAACAGCATAAAATGCGCTGACTTTCCTCTGTCATCCCCCCATGGTGTTTGGTTGCTGTTTTATGTTACATACTGTAGTTACATTGTCATAGTTACATAGTTACATAGTAAGTGAGGTTGAATAAAGACAATAGTCCATCCAGTTCAACCTGTGTAGGTGTGTGTGGCTGTAATCATCTCACATACCCCTGAATGTTCTGAATTGTCCATCTAGTTCATCCAATAAAAGGAAAACAAAATCATACAATCCTACATATGCAATCCTATACCCACAGTTTAACCAGCAGAAGGCAACAAAAGAAAAAACAGCAAAGCATGAACCAATTTGCTCCAGCAGGGGAAAAAATCCTTTCTGCTCCCCGAGAGGCAATTAGATATTCATTGGATCAAATTTACTTATACATATTAGTATCCAGTTACATTTGGAAAATAATCCAGGCCATTTTAAAGCAATCTGAGTTGGCCAGAAACACCTCTTGAGGGATTCTATTCCACATTTTCACAGCCCTTACTATGAAAAATCCTTTCCGTATTTAGAGAATAAATCTCTTTTCCTCCAGATGTAAAGAGTGCCGCCTTGTCCTCTGTGATTATCTTAACGTGAATAACTGAAAAAAAAGTTCACTGTATTGACCCCTTATGTATTTATACATGGAGATCATACAGTATCCCCCCTTAATCTCCTCTTCTCAAGAGAGAATAAATTCAGTTCCTCTAATCTTTCCTGAGCTCCTCCATGCCTCTTATTAGTTTGGTTGCCCTTCTCTGCACTTTCTCCAGTTCCCCGATATCCTTTTTAATGAGCTGGTGCCCAAAACTAAACTGCATATTTCAGATGAAGTCTTAATAATGATTTGTACAGGGGTACAATGATATCTCTCTCTCTGGAGTCCATACCTCTCTTAACCTTCCTAGCTGTATTCCCGAGCGTGGCTCGGGGTTAAATTTC